>NC_085138.1:35790614-35915614 GCF_035046485.1 Aedes albopictus | reverse complement strand
GCGGGATTTTTGATTCTTCTGGGCCGATTTGGGGTAATATTTGACGCAACCCGGTGACCGAGAACCATTTTGGAACCGTCAGTAAGCCGAAAATTGGTTCCTCACCGTATTTATACTAACGAAACAGTTGGTAAGTTTTGATATCGTCCACATTTTGAAAATTTGTGTTGCTCATTCGTCAAAATGCCGATCGACATGTTGACGTTGGGGGAGTTCAACGTCACCTACTTCCATTTGCGTGCCGATCACTTAGAACCTGACGAAATTGACTTTGAATTGAACTCCCGCGGTGTTGTTATCCCTCCTGAATTGGATCAATCGAGTTCCAAAAAGCGTCGTCGACTGCGAGCGTTTTTGGTCAGTGAGCAGAAATGCTCCGAGACCGCTGTCCGCTCCTTTGAAGGGGATATTGACGCTGAATTGGAGCTTTGTCGTGGCAAATTTGAGTCCATGAAGGAGGATTTGGGGTACAGGTGTCCGAACAAGGAGGTTTACCGGAGCAGATTGCTCCATCTGGGTGCTCGGCTCCAAATCGTCAAAAACTATGTCGTGGGGGAGGCCAATAAGACCTTTGCAGATTTGTTGAGCGATGTGGTAGCCCTCCATAACTACCACTTCGCGAATAGTTTGGTGCCTCCTCTCACGCCAACCGAGGAAGACAAAGAAGATGATGGTGAGGATTTGCTGGCTCAAATTGCCGCGGGAAAGGATGTTTCACCGAAAGGAAACCAACTTCCGATCGTTGAAGCATCCTCCAATCAGGCGGTGGGCGAAGAAATTCGCGATGTCTTACTTGACATAAGGGCGGAGATTAAAAGGACGCAAGAGCAGATCAATCAAAGCGAAACTAGGACTGCATCTAGAGTTGATTCACTAGAAGATGTAGTCAGAAAACTAGGTAGCGGCCTTGCGTCCATTAGTACGATTGCATCCGGACTACAGAAAACTAACCGCGAAGTGCAAACACTTCGCGAGAAGATCTCTGAGTTACAGGACATCGTCAACAAAATTATGCCTAACGCAAACTCCCAGAGTTTCCCGGTAGATACGCATGATCTTCGATTGCAACAAAGTCCCGATCTACCGGATTTGCCTGATTTTGATCAGCAAGCGTTAGAAGGTTTGGGTACTCCGGAGAACCTGCAGAAGCAAACTTCTAGCAAGAACTTTGGACTACCCAATCAACCATTTCCTAGACGTTTTGACTCCCGTAAGGTGAATAATTCTAAAAGTTTTGAGAATCTCGGACCTTCGCTTAATTCCCAGCACTTTTACCAACAACACACTCTTCCGAATTTCGCGCTTCCGCAGCAGTCGGGAAGCTTAGCATCGGTAGAGTTCACCGGTTACCAGCGTCGGCCCCAACGGGTGGCCGATTGGAAAATCAGGAAGTATGCTGGGAATGACGAAGGAATGGGACTCAACGAATTTTTGGAATGTGTCCATCATTACGCTGAGTCAGAACAAATGTCCGAGGCAGAACTGTTTAGCTCGGCAATGCATTTGTTCACCGGTAACGCGTTGGCTTGGTTTCAAGCGATGCGTTCCCAGAAGCGGTTCTACAACTGGAACCACCTGGTGTGCGAGTTGAAGGCAAACTTCGTGCACCCGGAACTTGATGCTGCGCTGAGGATGAAAGCGTCTCAGCGGCGACAGCAGAGGAATGAATCCTTCCAAGATTTTTATCTTGAGATGGAGAAGATCTTCCGTGCTATGCCTGCGCCGCTAAGTTCCCACGAGAAGCTAGACATCCTCAAGCGAAACCTGAGGCCTGATTACAAACAGGTACTCGTCTTCAAGCCGGTGAACACATTGTCCGAGTTGATGCTCATCGGAAAGACCATTGATGCTTCCAAAACCTCCATTTACCAAAAAGTATTTGGAGTTCCCAAGGAAGCATCTACAATTTCATGTAAGCCTGCATATGATGGTTATAGACAAAGCCAGCAGCAACAACAACCTCGTGACAATGGCAATGGGTACAAACCAAGGGTATTCTACAACAAGAATAGCCCTCCATCGTCACCAAAACGAAATAGACCTCCACCTCTTCGTTTCAAAGAAACAGGAGGTCGACCCGAAAGAAATCTCCGAGAGAAGACTAGCCCAATCCCTAAATCTCCACAGTCGCGACAAGAAGGCATAATATGTTTGAGCTCCCTGGTGGACAAACACCGTCCGCCACACTTGGGAGTGTGTTACAACTGTGGAATTCAGGGGCATGGACACGAAAAGTGTCCCAAGCCCAAACGTGTCTTCTGCGTACTGTGTGGATTTAAGGGATTTGAAGCTTCTCGATGCCCTTATTGTTTGCAAAATGGAATTAGATCCAACTAAACGAGTCGGAAATCTAATCTCTGTAAGTCTTCAACGATAAATTCCCGTAGCTCCTATCTGTGCCAATTCTTCAAGTGTTGTTTCCATTAAATTTCTCATAACAAATGTTCCCAAATTGGTACAGTGGGAGTGAATATTAATTTTTACTTCAAAGATAGTAACATCTCCATTATTTTGATTCAGGCATCCGTTGCTGGCATATTGCTCAACGATGACCTGCAAGTAGATATCAAATTCAGTGTGAGATTGTGGGAAAAGTTAGTGGAACACCAGAGTGTCCGTTTCCAGAATCTTAGCGGCAGCCCAAGACTGTCAAACATTGGCTTGACAACTACGGTTGTCAATACTAGGACGCAGTGGTTAGTACACTATCTTTTATCACAATACTCACCTGAAGAAGAATGGTGTCGCCCACACAGCCTGATTGAGCCGTTGGAGGGAGACAGCAAATTTTCCCAAGCCAGCGTGAATATAAAATTTTCCAGGAGCTCCTCGGATCCACCATATCGACTTCACCAGGTTGCTCACTTGGGAGCTTCCGAAGATCGATGGATCCGGGAGCATCACGCATCACTTCACGCTGGCAATCATCTTCTTCCCTCAGGAGCTGACACCTAAATCTCTCGGCACCTGACAACTCATCGAGGTTGTGAACCTCTAGGGGTTCTCACCTCTATACACCATCAATACACCCCAACTAAATCTTCCTTCCCTGACGGAAGGACTCAAACACGTCTGCCGATCCATTCGGGAGGTCATCTATGTATGCGCACCTGTACACTGAAAGTTATCTTCATGTTGATTTCCAGCGCATAGATGACAACACCATTTTTAACCTTTTTTAATTTGTTTGTTCTTCGTTATTTTATCTGCCAGAATCAGGGACATTCGACTGATTCCAAACGGAATCAGTTCGTAATTGATCTGCATTCACGTTCGGTGTCTTGCTCAAGTATCCTTGGGAAAGGAAGTACTTGTAGCGTAAAAGACAATACCTTGCGTCCATTGCCCGTTTGTTTTGGTATTTTGTGTGCTGCATGAGTTATATTGTTTGAGTGAAATAATGAGAGTGAATGAGAATGAGTGAAAGTGTGTGAAATGGCGGGGTGTTCATTCAAATGTCTTGTGTGATTGTGGGTACGCGTAGGCCAGTGATTGGGATGAATGAGTGATACACTTTGGATGAATGTGGATTGAATTGAAACCCCATCTGTTGAGAAAGTATAAATACCGTTAGGACGGGAATAGTGGACGTCAAAAGAAAAAAATAACAAAACAAAACAAGACCATGACAACCGTTCCTCTGCTACGCTACTTCCGACCGGAGGCTAGCAGGGTTTTAGGAAGTCAGGTTGTTTTGGGTGTTATCCCGAATTGGTCTGGGGGAGTTGAAGATTCTTAGCTCTCCCATTGAGAACCGGATGTATCGAGGGTGGTCTGGTGCCGTTAATAGCGACGGGTCCCAGTCCTTGTCTGCAGAACAACCACGAGACGATGTACCGATTTAGCTTTTTCTTTTTGTTCGGTCGTTTCCCTGATTGTGTCTATGTAAACACTTTTAATCTGTGGAAAACGTCTTTGTGTGGTTAGGTTAGGCAGATTTTTTATTTACACTTTTTTATTCATTTTATTCATATTTTCATGTTAATTTATTTTCTTTTAATTCGTTTCATTATTATTGTTATCGGTGTTAGGTGTTAGGGCTAGTTAAAAAAATTGTTCACAATTTTTTTCTCCTCGGTGTGGGCGAGATTGTAACCCGCGGTTACAATTTTGTGCCGAATTTGTGAACACCACTGTGTTTTGGATCATTTTAATTTGTTTGTTTTAATATTTACTTTTTATTTGAAATTAGTTTTGTTAATTTAGGGAATTAAAATCGTATGTGTATTGTATCGGTGAGTCATTTGACCCCCAATCTCCCCCTCATAGCACACATCGACAGCAGCAGCAGCAGGAGAAACAATCGAGTGCGGTGTGTGGCTGTTTTGTTTTCATTCGGGAGAAAGTTACGAGCCACGTAGTGCGACGGACGCATTTTTACAACCCGTTTCTATCACCTAGTGAAGGAGTGAATAAGTGCCGTTTTCGCGCGGAATGTGCTAGATGGTTGTTCCTAGCATCGTCGGGAGTGAATAAACCAAAAAAGTTTCCCCCGAAATTTAGTGCCGGCCCGTGGTTCGGGAACCAAAGTGCAGTGCAAAAGTGCAGTGCTAGGGTGAGGACCACCGCCATTTGCGGTTCGCCAAGCGTCCGATATCCCACCGTCTTCGCTACACGGGCTCAGCCAATAGAGCTTTGTCTCGCCCGTGTAGCTAAAAGTCAAGGAAGACGAAGACAGGTAGGTACAAAGGGGCGTACCACCTGTGATAGTTCACCGCGGTGACTATCGGAACTGTTTACGGCGAGTAGGCAGTTCGGTGTTTTACACCACCGTCGCTGAGGGGGTTCCAACAAAGGAGCTAGTCTCACCCCCTTGGCTAATTAGCAAAGGATCGTTCTATTGCCCGAGAAGAAAAGTGAGAAGAAGAAGAAAGAAGAAGAAGGAAGGAAGCTTCGCACAGGCCGTGTGGAACAACGAGTGCGACCACCATCACCACCGCTGCTGTTCGTCGAAGGGCCCCAACGTGTGACATCGACCAGTGCCTTGGGGAGAACGGGGCAAAAGGTTAGAAGTAGCATTAAAGTTTTTATTGCAAAATTTATTTATTATTTATTTAAACATTTCATTTCATCCGAAATCCAACATTTAGTGGAGGTACCCTGCTTTAGGCCGCCCTGCCGGGTAACAGCAGGTAAGGGCTGAAAGCCTTTCCTTACAATTCGAAAGGACTCGAGAGTGTCCCTGATACTCGAACTACGCACATCACTCGATCCATCGTCGCCTTGATCAACCGTATCAGTTTATCCGGGAATCCGTATTCGTGCATAATCTGCCATAGCTGTTCTCGATCGATTGTATCATACGCCGATTTGAAATCGATGAACAAGTGATGTGTGGGCACGTTGTATTCGCGGCATTTCTGCAACACCTGGCGGATGGCGAACATCTGGTCCGTTGTAGCGCGTTCACCCATAAATCCAGCCTGATATTGCCCCACGAACTCTCTTGCAATCGGTGATAGTCGGCGGCATAAAATTTGAGAGAGTATCTTGTAGGCCGGGCTCAGTAGTGTGATCGCGCGGTAGTTCCCGCAATCCAACTTGTCGCCTTTTTTGTAGATGGGAAACACGATACCTTCCATCCATCCCTCCGGTAATACTTCCTCCTCCCAAATCTTGGTAATGACCCAGTGTAGTGCTCTCACCAGTGCTTCTCCACCGTATTTTAAAAGCTCGCTTGGTAGTTGATCTGCTCCAGCGGCTTTGTTGTTTTTCAACCGGCCAACCTCCTCCATTGAGGTGCTCATCGTAATGCTGCCGCCACCTCTCGACCACCTCACGCTCGCTCGTGAGAATATTCCGTGATTATCTCGGCACTTGTCGGCTTGTGGCACAAAGCCTCTGCGCGAGCGGTTCAGCTACTCGTAGAACTTCCATGTGTCCTTAGCGCGGTACAGCTCTTCCATCGCTTCGTGATCTCGTTCTTCCTGCTGGCGCTTCTTCATCCGGAAGACTGAGTTCTGCCTGTTCCGCGCCTGTCTGTAACGTGCCTCATTCGCAGGGTTGTTACAACAGCGCGGATTTCGCGAATTTCGCGGATTTTGCGATTTTCGCGGATTTGGCGCGGATTTGCACCTAAAATTCAGCCCTCGCGCGGATTTGACGCGGAATTGGTTTTGCTGTTCCGTCATGCAAATTTTGTACATGATTTTACTATGATTTGCATTATAGTTTTGTTGTGTGAGATTGCCATCTTTTTATCTACCAACCAGCGATTGACGAATCCCTTCGATGTACTTTGTTATGCGAATCTTGCATGTGATAATACTGAGAATCAGGCCATTTTAGTGCATGAAATAACTTCTATTCCCGTTGATATGAATCCTAGAGCCTTTGTAATTTTGGTAATATCAATAAGAAACTGATCTAGAAAGTTTAAAGCTAAACCAGCTTGGTTATATCTATGTCGTTTATTGGATTAACAGATATGGACTAAACTTCGAGCTCTACTCCGAATACTTCTTATAAATTCCATAACAAAATCCAGGAAATTATCACGCAGGGTGGCCAGCGAACCGGGAAAACCGGGAGAACCGGGAAAAAACCGGGAAATATTCGGGAATTCAGATTGCCACCGGGAAATTTTTGCATTTCCAGGAATAATTCCATACTGCTCTATTATTTCTAATTATTAATCACTTTTTATCATCCATGAAAATAATCTGTAATGCCAAGCTTGTTGCTGGTTTAACAGAAGTTGCAATATTTCGATATATTTTATTGAAAATACGACTTGCGTTATATTTAAATGTTGAGAATTTTAAAATCATAATATCGGTTGCTGAAGTCGATCTGTTAAGTCATTTTAAAAGTCATAGCTGTTTTTATTCTTAGTTTTCAGCAAATCAAGAAGAAACAATAATTTATAATTCCTGCGTAATAATGTAAAAAGTTTCAGTAAACTTTAGTAAAGGGCAATCTTCCTCTGAATTAGTCTTGTATCGATGTCACCAAAATACAATAATGCTACAAAAACTAACAAGGGCACTCACATGTATCTTTTCACTTGCCTACATCAAATTGAAATTGTGGGAAATGTATTTTAACAACAGCAACAAGGAATTGATGAAAGACAGACTAAATGGAGTAAATAGGACGTTGTCGTTGGCTACATTTTAACAACAGTTATGTACAACTAAAATGAAACCTAGAATCAGTATTTTTACTTGGCCAAACGTAATTCTAAGCAGCTTTTTTGGCAAGTGTTACTAAAACAAATAATGTTATTATATGGAACATGAGAGACGAACACAAAACAATAAAGCCTATAGGCTTTCTGAAAAAAAAAAAATGTAAAATTGTTAAAAGGAATTAACGATTGCTCAAAGGAATTCAGCAATAAGGCCAGTTTCGTGTTCAAAAGGAATCGCTCAAGAAAGTTTTAAACCAATTCCTGGAATAAAAGTTCCACAGTGACAGCCATTTGAATTGTCATTCCTTCGCAACTGCGTACTGCGAAGAAAAACGGTTTCTTGGGCGATTCATGCAAGAATTTCTGTAATGAGGATCGAAGTGTGCTGTGCTAGGAAGTGGACGCGAAATTTTCTCGCGCTGTCAATTTTGCACCTTTTTGTGATTGTGAAAACAGAAAAATTGGATTTATTTGCAGTCGGTTGGCAATCGGGGTTTATTTTAAAAGTTTTACTGTCTGCAGCAGTTCCGGAAAAATCTCTTGGTTCTCCACTGTAAGTAATTCGACGATTTATGACATCTGCCGGTTCCCTCTACCGAGTGGCTGTCGACGGTTAAGCCCGGAAAAAACACCCAGAATTCTCCACCGCTACACCAAACGAGTCGGAATGATCCCCGCCGAACGACTGTCAATGAGGTCCAACCGAATCCGGACTGTGCCGTGTAACTGGACGTTCTGGAGAAGAAGTCTACAATGCAAGTCAGCACTTGGGTGCCATTAAGGTTAGATCTTTCCTTTTTCATACTAGTAGGCTCGGTCCGCAACGATTGCATTGCGGTAATCGTCGTTGTTTCGCGTGTGTTCATATCGATTGTCGGATCGCGGTCGGTCTCAGTTTTGGCTGGACACCGGACCCAACGTACGTGGCTGACGATCGTGTGACATGCTGTGGAGCTCTCACTCGGAAGCTGCGGAACGATTTCCCACAATAATCAACTATTTTACAAAAGTATTCACTATTCAGTTGAATTCAATTATTCAATCGTACCGTAATCAACCTTTAATTAAATAATCATATCTACTATGTACTAATGTTTACTTTTTCAGCGTTAACCAGGTAAATGATTAAACTAAATTTATAACAAATTGTAATTTGCTTTTTCGCCAAGGAAAGCATCCCATTAAATCCCATCCACATCCAACTCCAGATATCTATGAAGTGGCCCAAGTTCTTGGACATGTTCTGAGTAGATATCTAATCAACATTTCCTCCCCATCCCCGCTGATCGTAAGGACCTGGCCAGGTGTCGAGAGCTCGTTGAATGAAAGGTTTGTCAAGTCCCAGGCAACTTTTCTGGCGCATTAAACGTCTCTATCGACAGCCACCCCAGGATGTGTACGGTCGGCTATGCTATGCTATGCTATGCTATGCTATGCTATTCATGCAAGAATTTCTGTAATATAATTGCTTTCCATCAAAAGTTTGAATATTTTTCAAAGAAGCCTGTGTGCCAAAAATGGCTGAATCTGAACATGTTGTTTAAATTAAGTTGATATGAAACATCTTCAAAATTTTAACACAAGTATCAGACATACTGTATCAATTCTAGTGGAAATGATGTTTTGACGTTCAAACTAAAAATGAGAAGAAATGTGAAAGTACTTTGCAGTTGCAAAAATGTACATGTACAGTTTTTACAGAAACCTATGTTTCATTGGCATTGCAAAAAATGTCATCAGGAATTAAAATTCTTAAGAGATTATTTCTGAATTTTACCCAAAAAAAATCTCTTGAAGTTCACACAGGAGTTTAATTGAAAATTCAAACATATGTTAGTTCTGAAATTTATCCTGGAACAGCTCCTGAACCGATAGGGATTATTTTATTCAACACAAGTAAACAAACAAGTAAAACCGGGAAAAAAATGAAAACTTCGGGAAAAAACCGGGAGAAAACCGGGAAATCAAAATCTGAAATTCACTGGCCACCCTGATCACGTGTCTTCTTCAGGGGACATCCCGGAATTCCTCTATCTATATAGATAAAAATGGAATGGTGTTTGTATGTCGCGAATAGGCTTGGAAACGGGACAACGCATCTACACCACCTACCTATTCAAATCGAGTTCCAGAAATGAACTTTCATCAAACACTTTCCCCAAGATTTCCAATACGGATATGATTATGCGCTTAACTACAACGCATTTAGCCTATCAGCTCCTAAGTCCTAAGCACGCTGACTATAAAAAACAATCAAAATTGCTTCTAGGAATTTTATTACAAATATTTTTTTAGGAATTCATGGCTAGAGTAATCCATCTATCAGAAGCCACTAGAAGAGGTCCCGTAAGAATAGATTAAACGTTGGAATTTTCAGAGTGATCCACTACATAGCTCTAGCGGAATTTATAGTAAAAATCCTTAGATCATTTTAAGAAAATCTGTCGAAACACCCTGAAATTAATAGTGAAAAATTTAAAAAAAAAGAACACTGGGAAATCTTTGATTGAATTCATGGATAAATAACTGGAGAAATTTTAATCCAGCAAGAAAATCTTTTAAAAAAAATTGCAGCATTGTCTCTCAGGAATTTTCCCAGAGTTTCCTTCAATGATTGCAGTAGGGATTTTTTAGTAGTATAACTGCGGAGCAAGGTATTTTCTAATGTTTACAGGCATGCCCCATGTGTTCCTCTTGGCATTTCTTCTGTATCTCCATAAGGCGCTGATCATAAGCTATGTAGACTCATTTTTGGTCATTTCAGAACCACCCTCACAGAATTTGTCTATACAAAATTTTCGTAGACTTTGACAGGCCACACCTGCCCCCTAAGAGACCCTAAAGTATTCTCTCTGGAGAAAACTTATCTAAAATTTCTTCCTAGAATGCCTCACTGGGTTTCTGCAGACATTACTAAAAAATGCTCAAAATCAATTTCTAGGAATCACTCATATATCATACTTAAATTCACAATACACAATTCACAATGTCATATTTAAATTCACGCTCATTATTTAAAGTATTTATCGAGAAAGTTTACATCTGTCAGGGTTAAAACACTAGACTTCCCCCTAGACTTCAGCTCTAATCTTCGCCACTTCATACATAAAACATGAAATTTGTATGGAGGGGGCGTAGACTTTGAAAATATTCCGCTTCATTAGGGTTTTTTCAAGTTCATGATCTTTTTAGATGTTTTTTCTTTCAATGCTTTCTTTCTAGAAATTTCTTCCCAAATCTTTTGATATATTTTCCTGGATGACGGGTTCTGACAGATTTTTCCAAAAACAACAGCACAATCTTTTTGCTAAAAATTATTGAATATTGCTGAAATAAAAACATGTGAAATAAAGTTCTGGCAAAACGTTTTAAAATTCCCTGGGCTTGGATTATATCTTCCAGGAAGCTTTGATTTCAGGCATGTGGTGGATGGCCTTTGCAGTAATGATTGGAATAGCTGAATGTATAATCAATGGCAAACAATTCTGTAAGAATCAGATCTTCAAGTCATCTGATATAGTTATACAGATCATGACGCTGCATAGTATTTATATCGAACATTTGTCGAAGTCATTTATGTGCCGGGAAAATATAATTCCAAGTTGGAGAGAATATTACAAACTGAGGGAGGGTAGTAGGCGCAGTCAGACCCCTGATTGGGCAATGTGGGTTAGTTTATGGGAATGCCATTGAAGGTTTGTAATATTCTCCGAGGCTTTCGAAATCCAACAGGGCGCGTCCCCGGGTTGCGGATAGGGGGAAAAGGGAGATTTTTCACATTTGTACTGTAATCAGCCAATGTGGTATTATCTCCTATGGTGTTGTAGTGCGAATGAATGATCTCATTCTATGGGAATTCGAACCTTGTAATGTATTGTGTATCACCTTCAATTTTCTAAGCTTGATAAGGTTTTGAAGACAAACATGAGATGAGAGAATTGCCTAATAGGAAAGTCACATCAGCAAAGCTTTTACATATGCAAATGCTATCCATGGGGTCATGTCTAGCATTTAATATGTATGGCAATGACTGGTTCTTACCTAGCAGGGGTACTACAAGACCACGCGGACAATTCGATTAAAGGCTTAATTGGGGATAATATATTTTCCAGAACTGAAGGGACATTTTTGCCGCGGTGACTGGCGAGTCGGAGAGGGTAGAAGTTTCCGTTTGTTATAATTGACAAAATAAACAATCGGGCGCTTTTTCTTTCTATGACTTGCTTGGTATTTTGTGAATTATTGTTTTTTGGTTTTGGAAGGTATGCGATTCACTATTGAGCCTTAAAATTATTTTGCATCTGAATAGCATTGATATTGTCAAGTCTGTACCAACACCTTAATCCCACACCAAAATACCCGTTTCCTATCTCATGGCGTTTATGTGGTCAGCAAAGACTATTCAGCCATTACCCCTCCTTATCATCGGCTTTGGACTGACTTGCGCTCTCATTGCCCCACCAAATGCTGCAAAATGAAAATGAAAATGAAATGAAAACGTTTTAAAATTACAGAAAGCCTAGAATATTTAAGATGAGCTGCCGTAATTTACGAATCAAAAGATCAGTACACACCTAGCGCTCAAATAGTCCATTTCAGTTGAAAGTGCTTCTTTTTCATACACTATTGTAGACTGTTAAAATTTAATGTTTAATGTACCTATACGTAATGTATAAAAATGAATATTGATGTTTTTTTACAGTTTTTTGATAATTAATTGAAATTAAAATTTAAGTCTTCTTATCTCCCTTGCAATGCTTGTTGTCTATGATAGCGAAATAAAACGTTCACTCAGAGTGTACTCTATCTTTAGATCGTTTACAAATCACAAGCCATCCCCCCATCCCCCACAATGATTCGATGTGCGGTTCCTCTGAGCACCCACCCCAAAGTCACTCAATTCGGTTCTGTTGAAAGTATTTCTGAGTGTATGAACTCCCGTACGGATCGACTACCTGTAAGTGCACAAATACCACTTTCCTCGTCGGAAATTCGGTTGTAATAGGGTTGCTCCGCTCTCCTTGTCTTATCTTGTCCAGTCCCATAGTTATCACACCGCTTCTGCTGGCTGTGTTGTGGGAGCTTATCAGCGCGATAAAACCGTCCGTCGGACGGTGCCCGTAGGTATAGTTTATCGAACGCGGGACACACGGCTTTCTGCTGATGGGAAAACTTCCGAAGTCGTCGTCGTCGCTGAGTTAGTTAGCAAGCATCGATCGGGTAGCGTAAGCCGCGAACTGCGAGCGGATAGGTATAGCCTTGTCGTGACTGGGCAATGTGAAAAGAGGGATCGTTGTGAAGTGGATATTCCCGAAGAATTTTGCGCCGATTTGTTTTTTTCTTCTTTCAAGTGCTGCAACGACAACCGTCTCGAAAATCTACCATGATTGGGGTAAAATAAGTGCTTATCTGTCTTCATCTATGAGGACATCTTTTTTCGAACACACGCGCGAATGACGACATTCAGAAGATAATGGAATTAATGCTGTGTATTTTTATTTGGTTTTCTCCTTTGCAGAATGACGAAGATACCGTTCTGATTCGGATCAAAGTGGTGGCAGCTCACTCGCTGACCAAGAAGGACATCTTTGGGAACAGCGATCCGTATGTTAAGGTGGACATCAATACCATCGTTGGCGATGTCAACATCGACTCCATGGTCACCAAGACCAAAAAGAAGGTAAGGGTTGTACTGTTAGGGTGCCCCGAAATTTAAAGACAGTATCAGAACAGTTGGGCTATTTTATATCATCCGAGCTGTTCTTCAGTTCAGATCCTGAAGTCTACGGGTGTAACAGTAACTGTTTTTCACTGTACAAAGCTACGATTTGTAATCTGCCATGTCGAATAAGTCTTCTGAAAGTTCAAAACATAGTATCATAACAGTTGGGATATCCTTGATCCAGAACTGTTCTTGAGTTCAGATCCTGAAGTGTACGGGTGTAGCAGTAACAGTTTTTCATCATACAACCCAAGTAACAATCAGCATACCTTGAAGGTTTATTCATGTTTTATCCTGGTTTTATACGAGCATGTCAAAAAGCTAGTTGTTCTAAATTAATTTTATGTGATAGTTTTTTACTTTGAACCTTTGGCGTTCCATAAAACTATCATATAACTTTTGCTATAAACATCTTCAGTTAAAAACTTGCAAGTAGACATGAATTGGTTTTATCACTTATTATATACCATTTCAATAAAACTTGCATTTGCGGTTGTTGTCGGAGAGATTTTTTTTTTTTTGTAAACAAATACACAAAACTGTGAGGCAATGCATAAAATCAACAAAAGATTTCGTGGCGTAACATAAACCAAAAAGATGCTGTGATAAAACCGCTAGTTCTATCATGAGCTCAGTTATGACTACCTCAGGAGGGTTAGCCCTATTGAAGGAATCATCAGGAACACAGAGTTTTATTAGAAAAATATGTCGCCTAGCCGGGATAATTCATGTAAATACAGAAAAATTATTACTCAATTTTATGATTTGACGATCGAACATTGAGAGTGAAAAATAATCAAAACAATTATTTGACAAGTCAGAAGATGGTTTTATTTAGAAGATTGATTAAACTATGATACAACCCGAAATCCTAAGCCGGTTTGCATACGAAGTCCTGTAGACCCTAATAAGACTGGGCCAACTAGCCAGAACTTATTGAGGCATACAAGAACTCGAGAGCATTTTCAAGTCGGCATCAATGGTTTTATGTTTAGGGGTTTTTGAATCGCTTTGATAAAATTAAAATTGTTACTAGGGAAAGCTACTATTTCATCATGTCCAGTAAGTCTTCTGAAAGTTGAAAAGACAGTATCAGAACAGTTGGGATACTCTAGGCCACCCAAACTGTTCTTGAGTTTAGATCCTGAAGTCTATGGGTGTAATGGTAACTTTTTGCATTATACAAAGCGACGATTTGTATTCTATCATGTCCAGTAAGTCTTCTGAAAGTTCAAAAGACAGTATCAGATCAGTCGGGATCATAGCGTTGGGCAATTTTGAATCGATGTTCGCAACATCGATGTTTTTGTTCCGATTTATCGATTTTCTGAATCGATGTTGAAGCCCAACGAAATCGATCGATTCGATTTTTATTTCAATTCAAAAATATTAAAATTCTTTTTTTCTCAAAATGCACTGTAGACTTTTACCATTGAAAAATGTACATAAAATCGAGGGTCTATTTAATCTAGGGTCCTCTAAATTGAGGTATACCTACATCTCAGATTGCTTCGGCAATCCCTCCCAGGAGTCTAAGCGATTTTTTCTCAGGATTCTGGAGGAATCCTTCTCTTATAGTCTAGAGAGTCCCTTTCAGTGTTCTAGCGCATCCTTCTAGGACTCATCACTGGATTCCGAACTTTTTTTTTGAGAATCCCTCTCAGGATTCTAGATGAATTACTCTTAATAACGTGGAAGATCCCCTCTTAGGATCCCTCTCATGGTTTTGAGGCGATCTCTTTCAGAATTCTAATGGGATGTCTTTTAATACTTCAGAAGAATTTCTCCATGAATCCGCCAGGGAGTTCTAAGCAATCTGGGAGAATCCCGATGAAAAACTTCTCTCAGGATTCTGAGGCAATCCATCACAGGATTCAGAGAGAATCCATCTCGGGAATCTGAGAAAATCCCTCAAGGATTCTGTAAGAATTACCCTAAAGATTCTGAGAGAGTCCATCTCAGAAAACTGGAGTAATCTATCGGACGAATCTAGGGAAATCCTTAATAGAATTTAGGGAGAATTCCTTTCTTTCTTTTCTGGGACAAGGTCTCTCAGGATACTGGTGTGATAATTTTCAGCATTTTGAAGGAATCTCACAGAATTTTAGTGGAATGCTCAGAATTATGGAAGAGTTTCTTTAAAATTTCTGGAGGAATTCTTCCCAGCAGTATTATATGGGAATACCTATCAGAATTCTAGGGAATCTCTGAATTCTAAAGGAATTCATTTCAGCATTTTGGGGTATTCCCTATCAGGGTTCCCTACGAAGGGTGTAATCCGCTTTAGGATTCAAAGTAATTTCTGGATGATCTGGGTTGATTCCTCTAAAAATTCTGGAAAACCTTCACTTAGAATCCCATTCAGAAATCTGAGGAAATCTTTCTCAGCATTCTCAGGATCTACTCTCAGACTTCTTCGAGAATCATACCCAGCGTTCTCAGAATTGTGGCGAAATTCCTCTCAGAATTGTGGGGGAATATTTCTTAGGTGTCTGGGGGAATCCCACACAGGACTCTAGCAGTATCCTTCTCAGCATTCTGCGTAAAATCCTTTTAATATTCTGGGGGAATATAACTAAGTATTCTGCGGGTGCTCTTTCTCTGAGTCTCTGAAAATTCGGCTTTCTGGGGTAATCCCCATCAGGATTCTGGGGAAATTTCTCTCAAGATACTGGGGAATTTGTCTCATGATTCTGGAAAAATCCTTGGGATTCTGGGGTTATACATATTTCTCAAGATTCTAGGGCACTTTTTTCAGAATTGTTAATTAATGAAGAATCTCTCACGAGATTCTGGGCAGAGTTCACTGGAGAAATTTGAATTTTGGAGAATTCCTTGCATAGATTTTGTGATGCTTCTTAGTGTTCCCTGACAAGATTATGGGAAGGTTCTCTTGAAATTCTAATGTAAAAATTTAAAGTATTTTAGAGAAATCACTCTCACAGTTCAGGGACAATCCCTTTAAGGAGTTTACCCGAGCAAAGTCCAACAACAAAATTACAGCAAATTGAAAACATGATTTGTAATCAGCAACAAATTGATATCACATTTTGATATCATTTTATCTTTACTTAATTTGATTTCAAATTTTGCTTTCGGTTTGCTGTCATTTTAAATAAATGTTAATATTTAGTTTTACAATAGTTTTCTAAATCTTTTAGTCAACTATGTAAAGTAATTCTAATGATATAACATTAGTGCAATTATATTATTGCATTTATGATTTGATATCGATTGAAAAACTCTACATTTAACAATTTTTCATTTTTCTTGCGCTGATAACAAAAACAGTTATCAATTTGCTATCATCGATAGCAGGAATTGTTTTCAATTTTCTGTCACAGGAACATTTTTCTGCTCTCATTTTTGATATTTTAACCGTTAAAACGACCAAAACGACACCAACCTGAGTTATCAAAATTTACAATATCACATCATCAAAATTAGTTTTCAATTTGCTATCAGACTTTGCTCGGGCAGGGAAGCCCTTTCAAAGATTCTGGGGGAAAGTCTTTCAGGAATCTGCGGTAATTTTTCTGTTTTATGTAGGAACACCTCTCAGAATTCCAGAGAATCCTACTCAGGATGCTGGAGAAGTCCATTCTAGAAGTTTTCGTAATCCCTTCCTGCGAGAATCCTTATATGATTTTCGGAAAAATCCCTCTTAGTTTTCTAGATATATTTCTCTCATGAATTTGAAAAAAAACCTCTTCTGTCTCCTCTCCGGACTCTGGGGGGAATCACTCGTAGAATTCTGGGGAATGCCTTTCGGGATTCTGACAGCGTTCTAAAGGATTTCACCCAGGATTTTAGGGGAATAATGGGAGAATACCCGAGCAGAAGGGAATAACAACAGCATAATAAAATGCGTTATTTTGACAAAATAATTGAATAATATTATCAGTTATTTTTGTGTTATTGACATAACATATTATGTTATAAACTTGCCTGTCATAAGCGGCAAAATAACAAACATCATAACAAAAAAATGTTCCCGGAAGATCATTTCAATAACTTGTTTTGTTAGATTGAATAACAACTTAATAACAGTGAATTTAAAAAATATTTTAATAACATGTTTTGAAATTTATATGTTATTGATAATAATCCGAGAGCAACATTTGTTGTGATATCAAACTCATAACAGAGTGAGTTATAATTCTATATTTCAGTTTACTCCGGAAATTTCTTCGAGGATTCCCCAAAAAAAGATTTGTTCATAAAGCTCCTCTCAAAATCCCTCGAAATTTTCCATGAACTTTCCATGAACTTCTTCGAAGATTCTTCCGAGGATTCCTCCTGAAAATTTAAAGAAAACTTCGTCTAGGATTCCTCTAGAAATTTCTTCTGCAAATTCTACCAGGTTTTCTAAGGTAATTTATCTAAAGATTTATCCATATAATCCTAAGATGATTCTTTCAGAAATTTCTCCACATCTTCCATACATCTTTTTAGAGATTCTTATCACGATTCCAGAAAGCCCACCAATTGGGTTGTTTAGTGAATAAAATATTGCTTTTTTTGTATAGCCTAATCGAGAGAGCTAATTTTCTGAGTATAACGTGATTTTATTGGATTTCAATACCTTTATTTTGATGGTTAAATTAACAAAACAGTTTTTTTTTTCGTGGATAGAATAACAGTTCAATCAATAAAGTGACAGTTCTACCCGAACAAAATAATTTCCCCATACAAACTTTAAATGCATTTTAAAAATAGTTCCCGTACTCCAAATATTATGAAATTTTGGATTTTGACTAATTTTTGGGCGGAGAATCTGATTATGAAATAATCTTGATACCCCTAAAGAACCCAATCGTTTCTAAATTGAGCGTAGATTAGCATCGTGCTTGCCACACAATACACAAATGTTAACTGGTTATTGCCAAATAAAGCTCTCAGTCAATTTGGAAGTGCTTATAGAAAAGTAAATTTAATGTGCAGGTTCTCTCTCAGTTGGGAAGTAACGCAAGAAAGAATGAAATAAGTTGTAGTTGTTCATATCTATACATAAACGGAATGTCCTATTTGGGATTGATTTCAAAACTGTTGTGTTATTGTTGATCATAGTATATGTGTACAGTCTCAATAGCACAATAATAGCAGAATTAGTACTGAAACAAAACATATTAGTGAAGTGTTATTTCATGGATGTACACCAATTGATTGATCATAACAAAATGAGATTGTCCAACAAATTGTGTTATCGGAATGTTTTGCATTGATAATTTATTAATAACAACACGAAATATAAAAACAGGTTATGTTATTTCGTAGTTATTAATTTGCTATTCTCCTCTGCTCGGGTAGCGGAGCGGACCTGGTGTGATGGTTAGAACACTTGACTAGCACGCTGAGGACCTGGGATCGAATTCCACTCCCGACAAACTCGCAAAATGTGAACTCTTCCTTCGGAAGGGAAGTAAAGCCTGGGTCCCGAGATGAACTAGCCTAGGGCTAAAAATCTCGTTAATACAGATAAAAAAATGGGAGAATGATTAAAGGATTCTGAAGGAGTTCTTCTCAGGTTTCTTTGGAAATCCCGCCCAGTATTTTCAGGAAACCTTTCTCATGATTCAGGAGTAATCCTTCTTAGGATTCTGAGCTACCCTTTTCAGGATTCTTGGCCATTTCTTTTAAGTTCCTTGGGTAACTAATCTTAGAATTCCGAAAATCTTTTTTTTTTGTGAGAATTTCTCTCAGTATTCTAAAAGAATTTATCTCAAGAATGTGGAAGAACCGCTCTTGCAATTCCTCCCAGGATTCTGGGAGAATTCATCTTAGGATTCTGGAATAATCCCTCTTAGGATTCTTGGAACATTTTGGTAGAAGCCCGAAGAAAAGCTTCTCTTAGGATTCTGAGACAATCTATCATAGGATTCTGGGAGAATTCCTCTCGGGACTCTGAGACAATCCATCTCATAGATATGGAGTAATCACTCTCGGGATTCTATGAAAATTCTTAATAGAAATCAGAGAAGAGTCTTGCTTTCTTTTCTGGGTAATGTTGCTCTGGATTCTGGTGTAATCATTTTCAGCATTCTGATGAAATCTTTCTCGTAATTCTAGAGGAACTTCTTCCAGAATTCTGGAGAAGTCTCCTTAAAGCTTCTGGGGGAATTTCTCTCAGCAGTCTGCGGGAATTTATGTACGTACTATTTGGAAATACTTCTCAGAGTTCTGGGGAATCTCAGGATCACAGGATTTTTCTTTCGATTCAAAAACATTAATTTTCATTATGTTTTTTTTTTTTCAGAATGCACAGTCTCGACGTTATATTCATTTTCGAATCAGAGTCGCGAAATTTACGATGTGCAATCTCAAATTTTGATATTGAAATGATTTAGACAAATAAAACATGCCATGAACTTGAATGACATACAGCAAACGAATCATTCTATAATTTTGTAATATTTTATAATATCGAGTCGATGTGAAAACATCGATTCAATGCATTCGTTTAAATTGGTAAATCGAGTTTGCTGATCCGATTCGAATCGATTCACAAAAATCGATGTCTCAGCCAGATTTGCCCAATGCTAGTCAGGATATCCTAGATCATCCAAACATTTCTTGAGTTCAGATCCTGCAGTCTACGGGTTTAACGGTAATTTCTTTCATTTTACAAAGGTACAATTCGTAATCTATCATGTCCAATAAGTCTTCTGAAAGTTCAAAAGACAGTATCGAAACTGTTGAGATATCTTAGATCATCCAAACTGTCCATGAGTTCAGATTCTGAAGTCTGCGGGTGCAACGGTAACTTCTTTCATTAAACAAAGCTACGATTTATATTCAATCATGTCCAGTAAGTCTTCTGAAAGTTCTAAAGACTGCATCAGAACAGTTGAGATATCCTAGGTCATCCAATCTTTTCCTGAGTTCAGATCCTGAAGTCTACGGGTGTAACGGTAACTTCTTTCAGTATACAAAGCTACGATTTGTATTCTATCATGTCCAGTAAGTCTTCTGAAAGTGGAATGGACATCATGAGATCGGCTGGGGTCATCCAAACTAGTAGCATCTACAGCAATTGAAGTTTTTGTTTTGGCTATATAGAGTTATGTTGTATAATCTATTATACTTACTGGAGCTCACAGAATACAATAACAGAATATGACCTAGCTTTGGGATACTCAGAATCGTGCACACTGCAATATGGACAACATGCAACAGGGAGTCTACAGCCGTAATAATTTTGTTTTTGCTGTTTTAAATTACAAATCATTACCAACCATAATGAGTGTATCTATTTCATTTAGTTAGCGTTAATAACAATTACAATTAAACTGAATCAACAATTCTTCACCACAACACTCGGTTCGTGGTTGCAGTTCTTATCCTCGGCCACATCCCACGTTCTGCTCGAGATGTGGCTGGAAGTTCTTAGTTGTAGGGAAATTCAGTAATCCTAAAATATCCTCAAGGGTATTTTGGAAAGGTTCTGAGTTTTACAGAAGTTCACGGATCTGGGTGGGTTAGACGTGAATAACGTAACTTTTAAAACACAAATAATGACTACAACGAATGCAGATTTCAAAAATTGAGTTTCATAAAAGTTTGAACAACTTCAAACTTTAGTATTTGAGGAGTATTAGTAAATATGATTCATTATGTATCATTATTTAGTGTAGCGTAGCAGGCTAGCATTGCAAGTGTAAATATGAAGTTGTGTACTTTATGAAAACCTAAATTATCACAAATTTATCATGAAGTGATCCTTGAGATTTAAGAGGTTCATGGGTCCTATTTGGGTGTGTAACGTTACTATCTAAACCGAATTCACATCATGTCACAGTGGTTTTTTATCAACTAAGCTCCATAACAGTAAGGATGGCCCATAATATCCCAAATAGTATATATTGTTCCTCGAACTACTTCGGTAGATGCAGTGGATGTAACACTGCTTAAAATGTATTGGCAAAAGCTATTATCGCCAGTATAGGCCTAAAGCTATGGTATCCAAAGTTGTTTGGTTGATCTGAAATATTTCAAAACTATCTTGGAATGACATTAATGTCTGAGCTGCCCCAGATGATATGGTGAGCATTAGCATCACTGCCAACAATTAGCGGAAGGCCTTTTGAATTACCGTATGCGATGACTTGTTTGAAAGCATTCGTAGGGGATGGTTCATCATGCGGCAAATACACCGAACAATAGACGTATTTCCTGTTGAGGTTTCCCACAGATACATCAATTGTGATAGCATATACATCTCTAGTAGTTAGTTCAGAGATGAGTGTAGCACCGATTGCGTTGTTGACAAGCACACATGCTCGAGGCATGACATGTGAGTTTGCCATTTCATTTTTACTGAAAGTAGCAAACACCGGATTCACAAGGTTTCCTAGATAGAAATTCCCCTTACGAAAGTAAGGTTCCTGTACTAAGGCCACTTGGGCTGTACCATTTTGCATAAGTCTGCAAATATTGATCGTTGCTGTTCTTTTGTGCTGAAGATTGATCTGAGCTATCCTAACCGTAGTCACTACCCAAACTAGGCAAGATTAAACTCTTAACAATCACAGCACAACGAAGAACAACAGCAATAAAACCAGATCGGTATCGATTGGAAAACGCCAAAGGCGAGGATACGAAGAATACACTGTGTAAAACGCATAATGCGAAACCATATAGGTGAAAATTTAAACCAATTAACAACATCTTCAAAATCCCGCCCTTATTTAGCCTCAACTGAGACTGAAGAAGAGCAGCTGATTGTCTCGGAGAAACACAAGGTCCACTGCACCATTGCTCCGGTTAGCGCAGTAAGGGCAACATCCTGTGGAGGGCGCCCTGGTACTCCACAGGTTCCGTTAACGGTTAGGTTTTTATTAGACCCCCCTAGCCATTCATTCCTAGGCACGGTAAGCATAAAGCCGCATCACACCAAGAATTAGGGGTCACCTGTTGGTGGACTCTTACCACCGCAACAGGCGATCCGTAGTGTTATTCTTAACCAATTGAGACAATCGCTACCGACACTACACAGCTATCTAGGCTGATCGAGAAAAGCAGTTAATATTGGTGATCAACTTCATACGGTCTCGAACAGCCGAAATCTATTATCACATGTGTAGGCCTGAAGCAATGATCTCCGAAGTAGTTTGGTTGATCTGGAATATTTCAAAACTATCTTGGAATGACTCATGGGGGATTACAGATGACAGTTGGATGTGGAGGTAATGCTACAGTTCATTGTGAGAATAACTACTGTTACTGTCAAGAGCTAAACTTCAGGACACTTTGGCCGACCCTTAATGTCCCAAAGGTTCATAATAACGTATAGTAGACTTCAGGTTGGTCCAGTAACCGCGATTGATTCTGCAACGTTACTTAGTACAACAGATACGGCTACTGTTACGAGTGTAGATCTGAAGTTCTAAACTCCAAGATAGTTTGGCTGACCTGGAATATCCCTACAGTGTCTATTAATGACACTGAAAATTTCAAGAGCGTCACTATTCCCAGCAGATTATGCAAAGCCATTATTTATGGCGAGAACACATAAAGTTATTCTTGTAGACTTGAAGGATTTCATTGTAGGACAGTTTTGACGACCCTGAATGTCCCAACGGTTTATAATATTATCAAGTAGACTTTAGATTGGTCCAATTCCCATAGTTTAATATGCAACGTTACTCAGTATGGCAGCTATGGCTGCTGTTACGAATGTAGACCTGAATTTCTGAACTCCAAGGTAGTTTGGCTGACCGGGAATATACCTATAGTGTCTCTAAATTACATTGTTGATTTCAAGAGCTTCACGGCCCCAGTAGATTATGTAATGCTGTTTTTTATGGCGAAAACACATCAAATTGTAGATTTGAAGGACTTTACTACAGGACAGTTTGGGACATCTATAGGTAACATCCCAGAACAAGAACCATTTTTTGATACTCTTGATGAAGGTTACTCATATCCAAATTCAGGTTTTCAGGTTTTAAAACAACTGGTATTTCAATTATTTCGTTTCTCAAAACTTTATGCTGCTCTCAAGGCTGAATGATTTATCAATAGGCCTAAACTGCCCTTCTTCTGATGTCAGTCCAATGTCGTTTCTTATATCTTTCCTTGCATCAGGACTCGAAACGCTTTGCAAAATAGTGCGAAACTGTCTCCCGAGCTCTGCCTTATGCTCTTCCTTTCTGTGCATTAATTGGTGCTTAGTTCTAATTGAAATTGTTTCAAGAGTATTTTAAAGAAGTCCCATGGTGCGAAAGAGATGAAGAGAGGTTGCTGTAGCATTTCAAGGAGTTTCAGGTAATGACAGTAGCGTTTCAGGACGTTTCCAGAGGTTTTATGACGCTTCAAAGGATTTAAGGACGTTTCAAGAGGGTCCAGTCACGTTTCGGAGGGTTTTTAATGGTTTCTGGAGCATTTTAGGGGGTCATGAGGAGTATTTTGGGTCTTCAGTTGGTCTTGGTGGGATTTCAGTTGATTTCTTCAAATAAATGTCTCAGAAATATGTATATAGAGTGTCTTCTGTGTAATTGATTTCCATCTCTCCCATTTCAGACACTCAATCCGACCTGGAACGAGGAGTTCATCTTCCGAGTAAAGCCAAACGAACACAAGCTGGTCTTCCAGGTGTACGACGAGAACCGGCTAACCCGCGATGGCTTCCTGGGAATGGTGGAGCTGACGTTGATCAACCTTCCCCGGGAGCAGGACGGACGGACCATTGCCACCAAAAACTATCCGCTTCGGCCGAAGAAAATCACCGGTATGCTGCGGTCGAAGATTCGCGGTTCGTTGGACATCTACCATGCGGTGATGCGCGACCAAGACGGCGTGGACCAGAATGCCTGGTCCGTGGCCGATCAGCCTTCGCCGGCGGCGGTTAGTACACCGAATGGGATCAAGCGCCCACGTTTGGTGCTGATACAGCTGTCTTTTATTCTGTTTCTCTCGTAGCTCCGATCGGCTCAGGCGACATCGTCCAACGGTGATGCGTTGCCACCGGGCTGGGAGGAAAGGCAGGATGCGATCGGGCGGACCTACTACGTGAACCACATTGCCCGCACGACCCAGTGGGAACGACCGACGGCGGTGCCCTCGCAACAGGGTAACATTGAGTCAGCGGCAGCATTCCAGCGGAGATTCCACATCAGTAACGATCCCAGCGACAGCACCGGCGCCAGTGCCAGTGCCAACAATAGCAATCTGGTGAGTAGCATTTGTTTATTATTATTATATTTTATTAAAGACACTTTACCAGATAAGTTGGCATTCGTGCCCAACGTAGCATTTATGTGGGTGCGTATAGGTAGGGTTTATGGTTAAGAGATTTACTTTCTACATTCTGAAGGTAATCTCTTTATTAGAAACAGAAGCGCGGTGATTTTAGTTGAAATCCTTGTGGGCTCTCTCTCTCTTCTTGGCGTAACGTCCTCATTGGGACAAATCCTGCATCTCAGCTTAGTGTTCTATGAGCACTTCCACAGTTATTAATTGAGAGCTTCCTCTGCCAATGACCATTTTGCATGCGTATATCGTGTGGCAGGCACGAAGATACTTTATGCCCAAGGAAGTCAAGGAAATTTCCTTTACCATAAGATCCTGGACCGACCGGGAATCGAACCCGTCACCCCAGCATGGTCATGGTGCGTTTACCATTTCGGCTATATGGGCCCTAATCCTTGTGGGCTACATAATGCTATTGTAAGTTTTAAAGTACACCGGGGCAAGATGAAATGCGAAGTTTTGAAATAGTTTTCAGTACATTTTGGAAATGTTTCTTTCGCCAAAATATTGTTGAAATCAAAAACTGTGTGTTACGGCATTCAAGCTGTTCACCAGCATTGAATAACATCATGTTGACCCGCTGTTTCATCTTGACCCACCCGTTTCAACTTGCCCCGGTGTACCTTATATATGTAATACCACAGCATAGCATGAACACTTTCACAAATCGTAAAAGAAGTTAAGGACAGCGGCACAATTTTCCCAAGTGGTGGGGAACGTGCCTCTGGAGCCAACCTACTGATACGGCAATGTTTAATCTAGGTGAATTTATAAAATACGGTCAGTTGTCTTCTTCTTTACGGCTCTACGTCCACACTGAGACTTGGCCTGCCTCGCTTCAACTTGATGTTCTTTTGAGCACTTCCACTGTTATTAATTAAATATTCCCACTGATACTTTTCGAGAAATCCCAGAATCTCTGGAAAAATCCAGTATGAAATCCAGATAAAACCCCAGGTGTAATTCCTAGAAAAAAAATCTCAATGGAATCCTTACAGAAGCTTCTGTAAACTCTCATGGAGAATATCGGAGGAAATTTCTGGAGAAATTTTAAGCGGGAGGTGGAAGCAACGCACGGTGGGACGAATGGCCAAAAACGTGAACTTTTTTCAGTAGCGTCTTTAAACGTGATTTTATCGGCATGGTGTCTTCGGATGAAAATTTTATAAAAATAGGGCGCGTCGAATGGCGTTTTGTTTAAGTTTGCAACTTTGCCACAGGCGGCGCTGTAAAATCCAACTTTTTTGTTTGACGTTTTTTCAATATGGTGTCTTCGGCAAAGTTGTAGATATGCTCAATACACATATCTTTGCTGAAGACACCAACCCTCTATCTCTACATTGCTTCAAGATACAGACGTATTTTATGAATGACCCCCCAAAAATCGTTTTATTCATATATTTTGAAAACGCGCAGTTTTAGAAAGTTGCAATGTTCTACAAAGTTGTGTAAAATGTCAAAAAAAATAACTTTGTAGAAGTGAATAGGGTTCTAAAATGGCAATAGGGTTAGTTATGGCTATTTTTGAGTTAAAAATAGCCGTTTTTCAAGGCTCAATAACTATCTTGGATGCAAATGGATGCAAATCAAACCCCACTAGGTTCAATATGTATTACTATTAGTTGAATATCCTGATGTTTTCGGTTGTATCCTCGAGTATCCTTAGCAGGGGTTCTTAATCTTACTAGAGCATATTTTTGACGCTAAAACAATAATATCAGTTTCTGTATGTCATTTAGAACCCCATTATCTTCTGTGAATTGATAAATATTAACTATTCGCATAATTGTATGCTTTATTGCGCCTATAAAAATCAATTATTATCGAATTATTATCATATTATTTTAAAAACACTGCATAGAAGTGAGCTAAACCAGTCGGTTTTATGTATCCAAGTGATCTCGCTAGCAAGCAAATACACATATTATTTTCAGCACGTATAGTAACCGAACAAGCAGAAAGTCAACTCATATTAAATCACTACGTTTCTAATGTCGAATACCCAATTACTAATTTTCTAATTCACTTAAAAGCGTCAACAGGCATCCGATTTTTCGATCGCTGTGAGAATGCTCTAAATAAATCCTGCATGAATGCAAAAAAGCTTTTGTGTACAAACTGTTTTAATGATTTCTAGTTATCAAAAAAGTTGTGGATATGCACAACATCTTTGATGAAAAGTAAAGGTTTCTCTAATAAAAAATCATAAAAGTTGTTTTGGGTATGTGCAGGGTGGCCAGCGAACCGGGAAAACCGGGAGAACCGGGAAAAAGCCGGGAATTCATAATCACCGGGAGAAAACCGGGAAATATACGGGAATTCAGATTACCACCGGGAAAATGTTTTACGTTCAACGTTTTTTTTATTCTCCATGAGAATAATTTGTAGTGCCGAGCTTGTTGTTGGTTGAACACAATGTGCATTGAATACAGCTTGCGTTATATTGAGTTGTTGAAAATTTTAAAATCGTTATGCACTGCCCTTTTCTGTAACAACAACAAGAAAATGATGACAGACAGGTGGAGCAAATATGTCATTGTCGTTAGTGAGCCGAATTTTAATAACAGTTATGTTCAACTAGACTGAAACCAAAACAAATAATTGTTTTATATGGAACATAACAGACGAACACAAAACAATGTAGCCAAAGCTTTACATTTAAATTTGTGAGTGAAAAAATTGCAAAATTATGCAAAATAATTGAGGAAATTACATATTCTCGGCCGTTTTGTTCTCTTCGTCTTTAGGGGTTTTTGAAACCTATTGAACTCAGAGTTGGTCTCACATCCTTCCCAACTAAGCTGAATTATATGGCAAAGTTCTGGCAATTTGGCTGACAAAAACTCCCCATGACGAAGAGAACAAACCTGCCCATAATACCCACTGTCACCCTATAATGTTCTAGCTTAAGGCTATCTCGAACTCTACAGCAGAAATTTGCGTTTTCTCAATGGAATGCAGCAATATGCTTCATGCTAGCGCAACAGTATAATTATAACTGTAATATAATTTCTCTTCATCAAGTTCGAATACTTTTCAAGAAAGCCTGTGTGCTAATATTAGCTGAATCTGAACATGTTATTTAAATTAAATTATTGAGAAAAATCTATAAAAATTTTACACTACTATCAGACATATTGTGTCAACCCTAGTGGAAATGATATTTTGACGTTCAACCTAAAAAGGAGAAAAAATGTGGAAGTGCTTTACAGTTGCAAAAACGCACAAGTACAGTTTTTACAGATGCCTATAATATGTTTTATTGGAATTGTAAAAAAATGCCACTACGAAATGGAATTCGTAAGAGATTATTTCTGAGTTACCCAAAAGATCCTCTTGAAATTGCTCCAGGGATTCATTCCAAAGTTTCTACGGGAAATCTTTTTTTTTCTAAGATTTTCTCAGAAATTACTTATAAGATTTCTACAGGGGTTCTTTCTAAAATTCCGGCGAGTTTCTCTGGGAGGAGTTTTTTTTGTCTTCTGCAGCAGTTCATGCTGGTTTATGCTTTTGTTCTTGGATTTCTCATACAGTTTCTGCTGGATTCCCTCCAGAATAGTCTTTGGGATTTCTTCAGGATTTCTGTGAATTCTTTAGCAATTAAATTATCCTCTAGGAATTCTAATAAGTATATAGACGTCAAAAGGTAACATTGTGTAATTTTTACTTGGTCAATCCCAAGAATCGGTATAATTAGAATTTCTGAGAATAGGTTCTATAAACACTGTATTTTTGTGTAACTGTAAAAACACTTCCACAATTTTAATTTTGTTTCTTTGCCATTGACCATATCTTTGCTTGATTATATCATGTAAGAAGAGTGTAGATATTCTAAGACATTAAAGTTTTCATTACGAACAGTTCCTGTACCGATAGTTTTTCAATTCAAGTAAAAATATTAAAACCGGGAAAAATATAAAAATCCCGGGAAAAAACCGGGAGAAAACCGGGAAATCAAAATCTGCAAGTCACTGGCCACCCTGTATGTGTTGGAATATTAGAACTAATTTAGAGAAGCTGTTTCACCCTTTTACTGGCTTAATCGAGAATTACTTGTGCCATGTGTTCATTGAACTTCCCGTATAAATACACACACTCTCCCGCTTGTTCGGCACCTGTCAAATTCATGTTGTTTCCGATAGCTGAAAATACTCCTTTTCATTTCCACAAATAAATTTGTTGCTATGTTTGAAAGTTGGGAAAATGGATACCAATGCTAACGCAAATGATTTCAGGCTTTCTAGACTTACTGTTTGTTTGGTTACTATACGTGTTGAAAACGAATATGTATATTTCTGGCGTTCGTTTTGAATAGGTCGTATGTTGACTGTGATTCCTACCCTGACTCGACCTATTCAAATCGAAAGCCAGATTTACATTTATGTTTTTAACACACGAATAAAATTTGCTTGCTGGTGAGATCACTTGGATACACATGACCGTCTGGTTTAGTTCACTTCTATGCAGTGTTTTTTTAAATAATATGATAATAATACGATAATAATTGATTTTTATAGGCGCAATAAAGCATACAATTATGCGAATAGTTAATATTTATCACTTCACAGAAGATAATGGGGTTCTAAATGACATACAGAAACTGATATTATTGTTTTAGCGTCAAAAATATGCTCTAGTAAGATTAAGAACCCCTGCTAAGGATACTCGAGGATACAACCGAAAACATCAGGATATTCAACTAATAGTAATACATATTGAACCTAGTGGGGTTTGATTTGCATCCATTTGCATCCAAATTAGTTATTGAGCCTTGAAAAACGGCTATTTTTAACTCAAAAATAGCCATAACTAACCCTATTGCCATTTTAGAACCCTATTTACTTCTACAAAGTTGTTTCTTTTGACATTTTACACATCTTTGTAGAACATTGCAACTTTCTAAAACTGCGCGTTTTCGAAATATATGAATAAAACGATTTTTGGGGGGTCATTCATAAAATACGTCTGTATCTTGAAGCAATGTAGAGATAGAGGGTTGGTGTCTTCGGCAAAGATATTTGTATTGAGCAAATCTACAACTTTGCCGAAGACACCATATTGAAAAAACGTCAAACAAAAAAGTTGGATTTTACAGCGCCGCCTGTGGCAAAGTTGCGAACTAAAACAAAACGCCATTCGATGCGCCCTATTTTTATAAAATTTTCATCCGAAGACACCATGCCGCTAAAATCACGTTTAAAGACGCTGCTGAAAAAAGTTCACGTTTTGGGCCATTCGTCCCACTGTGCAACGGTACGATTGAAGTATTTGGGTGATACTCATTTCAAGAAGGGATTCCAGAGGATATTCCGGGGCGATAAGAATAGTTTCGATCGACAAGTGAAGGATCAAGGAGACTGTAACGAAGTGTTCAAGAGGATACATACAGGGGATACTCAAAATAACTGGGGCAGGTAAAATCTTCACTTTTCAAAAAATGTTCAACTCGCTGTAACTTTTTGAAAAGGGCATCAAATATTCTCAAATTTTTACTGTAATGTCATCAACTAGTTGTGTATCAGTGATTAACATTTGGAAAAAATCGGGTAATTCTACGCGAAGTTAAAAAGCTTCTAGAAAAAGGTATATTTTATCCGATAGCCAACTTTGAGTTGTTATACCGTCTACCCTCGTTGGTTTGACCGCATCTAATCTGAACACTTTTTAATTTGACCCCCGCTAATCTACACATCGTTCAAACTAAAAATGGTTCAAACGTCATTCTGCTCATGGAATGAGGTGAAACGGAACGAGCAATCAAAACAAAACAGCAAAAAGGGTTACCATTAGTGTGTTTTTCGATGCCCACAGAGTTACTAGAAGTTCAAAATAAAAAATGAACCCCGTTGGTTTGTATGAGGTGTCGTTCAAACCAACGGGGTTAGACGGTATCTCCAGATTCAATGAACCGAATGCAATGAAATTTTGATCATTTATGACTTGTATACCCAAGCAACACACATGTTATATAATAGTTACGACAGCGCAAGTTTTGGTTGTATAGAAGTTAATTTGACGTTATTACAACATTGTGTTAGAATTACGTAAAATAAACTTCTATACAACCAAAACATGCGCTGCCGTAACTGTTATATAACATGTGTGATGCTTGGGTAATGAGCTATTAAAAACATTTCACAAAACTTAAAATTCTTTACTATTACAATCTTCATCCGATTAAAATTCTTTAAACGAAAGAAAATTATAACGATTAGATCATTTTTCAAATATAACACCAATTTATCCAAAACTTCATCATCGTTAATATAGGCTTACATGGTCATTTTCACATAATTGACCATAACTCAGTAACGAGAAAAAAGTACATTCCAAAAATTTCAACGATCGTAGCTTATAAAATTACATTCCAAAAAATATTTTTTTTGAAAATTTTCCACACGTTCGAGCATAGTTTTTCCGGCTTTTCTTTACAAATTTTCTCAACTGTGAAAAAATTTGTGGGAAACTTTTTCCGGTTCATATTTTTTTTGGATTCCTGAGAAAATTTGCTTTCATTTTCATTAAAAAAAACTTTGTTTCTACGATGCTTCTTTCTTGAGTTATGATTTTTCAAAGAAAATGGTTTTATGGCACAATTGGACATTTTTCAACAAAAGTGGTCATAACTCAAAAACGAAAAAAAAGTGCATTCCAAAAATTTCAGCGATTAAAGCTTTTAAAATAACCTTCTCAAAAATGTTTTTTCGAAAATTTTCCACGAGTTCGGGCATAGCTTTTCCGGCTTTTCTTTACGAATTTTCTCTACTGCGGAAAATTTTGTGGGAAACTTTTTCCAGTTCATATTTTTTTTTTGTATTTCTGAGACAATTTGCTTTCATTTTCTAAAAAAAACTTTGTTTCTACGATGCTTCGTTCTTGAGTTATGATTTTTCAAAGAAAGTAGTGTCAGGGGAAAACAAAAAAATTCCACCTGAGTTTTCCGGGAAAATAGGCGACTCCGAATTTTCCTCAATTTTTTTTTGTTCATGTATCCATGAGCCCTGCCTGTGGAAAAAGTTTCATGAAAATCTAAGACCCTTCGGCCCAATTTGTACGATAATACAAAAAAATGCCCTATTTTTGTCTAGAAATCACGAAAAAAATAAATGTTCTAGAACCCCTTTACATGGGCGTAGCCAGAGGAAGGCAGGGGGGGGGCGTGGTTTCCCCCTGGCCGCCAGTTTTTTTTTTAATTTGAGAAATCTCAAGATTATCAATAATTAAGAGTTTCAAAAAAAAATTCTAAAGAAATAAATCATTCGAATAATTTAGGATTTTATCCACAATTAACAAAAACCACAACAAATTTCGCCAAGGACTTATATTCCCTACAGTACCACTTATAGAATTTTATACCTAATAACAAGCTTAGTTGAATGGCTAAATTTTGTGATTTTTATTCAAGGAATACTAAAACAGCATGCCTAATTTTCCGTATATGCCGGAACCAGTTCCTATAGAGTGTAGGTAATAGCTATAAATTCTCAAATGTTCAATTGTGGGGTGTTTGTTCAGGTTCTGGTATTTATTCAGGAGCTTCTCCAAGAATTTCTTTTTCGTGAATTCTTCCATGAACGTCTTGTGGAGTTCCGATAGTGATATTGTTTAAGGACATGTTCTAAGAAATGCATCAGGAATTCACCGCACGATTTTTTTTAGAATTTTTTACAGATACTTCTGCGCGGATGCATCGACGAATTCCTCCAGCAATTTTCCCAAAGCAGTTTCAGTGATTCCATCATGGATTCCTACAGAGATTTCTTCTAAAATTCCTCTAGGGATTTCGCCAGACATTCCTCCGGAAATTCCCCCTTTTTTTGAGGATTCCTGATTCCACTAGAGATCCCGTGAGAGATCCAGAGATTTATTCACTGATTTCTCCATTCTTCCGAGAATTCCGCTAGAAATTGCTCCAATAATTTCCGTGTGGAATTATTCGAAATATTTCTGTAGGATTTTTTCAGAAAATTTTACCAGAAATTATTCAAAAATTTATTTAGAAATTCCTTAAAAATGGTGTACAAACAATTCTGTAGGAGTCCATCTAAGGATTCCTTCAATAATTCGTCTAGAAATTACTGCAGGCATGGATTCCTTCAAATTTTTTCTAGGTATTCCTACAGAAATTCTTCGTTAAAAAAGCTCTCCTAGGATTTCTTTAGGAATTTCTCATGGTATTGCTTCCGGAATTCCTTCAAGAATTCCTCCAGAGATTCACTCGAGAATTCCTTCTGATTTTTTTTCAGGAACACCTTCAGGGATTATTTTTAAAAATCTTCCAAGGATACCCCTCGGAACTCTTCTTGGGATTTCTTCAAGAATTCCTCCTGGAATTAATCCAGGACTTCCTCCAGGAACTGTTTCGGGATTCGCTTAGGAGTTTCTTCAGCAAGTCGTCCAGGAGACGTCCTTAAGGAACTGCAATAGGTATGCCTACAGAAGGTCCTCCGCAAACTCTTCTTAGGATTCCTTCAGGATTTCTCCAAGAATTCCTTCTGTAATTTCTCTAGTTCCTCCTCTTTAGAATTCTTCAGAAAGTTCTCTAGGGATTCCCTCATGAATTCTTTCTGGCATTCTTCCAGGAATTCCTCCAAGAACAACTCCACGAATTCCTGTGCAAATTTAAGAATTCTTCCAGGAGTTCTTCTGGAAATTCTTGCAGGGATTCATCTAAAAATTCCAATGGAGAATCCGCCAGAAGTTTTTCTAGAGATTCCTTCAAGAATTCCTACAGGCATTCCTCGAGAAAGATCATCAGGGGTTCCTCAAAGATTTCCTCCAAGGATTCCTCTTGGAATTGCTCCAGTGAATCTTCAAGAATTATTCTAAGGATTCCTCTGAAAAATTATGCAGAGATTCCTCCATGAATTTCTTTTCAGATTTCTCCAAGAATTCCTACAGGGATGTATCTAGGAATTCCTCCACGAATTGCTCCATGCATCCTTCTAGGAATTCCTTCAGGAATTCCTCTAGGGAATCCTTTAGATTGCGCTAAGGATTCCTCCAGGAATAACTCCAGGCATTCCTTCAGAAGATCGTCCAAGAATTCCTCCAGAGATTTCTACTGGGATTTATGTATGGAGTCCTCCAGGGATTTCTCAAGGCTTGCCTCCAGGCATTCCACCAGGAATTCCTTCAGTGACTCCCCCAAGAATTACTCCGAGAATTCATCGAGGAATTACCAAAGGATCCCCCAGAAATTGATCAATGAATTCTTCCAGGAATTCCTCCTGAAATTTCTATAGCAATTTTTCCAGAAATTTCTGCAGTAAATTCTCCAAGAAATTTCCCCAGGAATACGTCCCGAAATTTATCCAGAAACACTCTCAAGAATACCTCCAGGAATCTGGACCTCCTAGATGTCCTCCAGAGATTCCTTCAGGAATTCCGTCAGGGATTCATCCGGAATTTCATCCAGACATTCCTCTAGATATTCCTACAGATTCCTTCAGGAATTCCTACAGGCATGTCTCCAGGAATTCCTGCAGGACTTGCTCCAGGCATCTTTCTAGGAATTCCTCTAGGGAATCCTTTAGATTGCGCTAAGGATTCCTCCAGGCATTCCTCCAGAAAATCTTCCAGGGATTTCTATTGGGATTTCTATATGGATTCCTCCAGGGATTTCTCTAGGCTTGCCTCCAGGCATTCCACCAGGGAATCCTTCAGGAATTCCTTCAGTGACTCCCCCAAGAATTTCTTCGAAAATTCATCGAGGAATTACCCTAGGATCCTCCAGAAATTAATCAAGGAATTCTTCCGGGAATTCCTCCAAACATTTCTATAGCAATTTCTCTAGAAGTTTCTCCAGTGAGTTCTCCAAGAAATTTCACCAGGAATACGTCCAATAAATTCTCCCAGAAATTTCCCCAAGAATACGTCCCGGAATTTGTCCAGAAACCCTCCCAAGAATTTCTCCAGGAATCTGGATCTCCAAGATCTCCTCCAGAGGTTCCTCCATGAATTCCGTCAGGGATTCCTCCGGAATTTCATTCAGACATTCCTCTAGATATTCCTACAGGCATTCCTCCAGAAGTTCCTCCAAAATCCCTCCAGGGATCTCTCCAGAAATTCCTTAAAGGATTCCTCCAGAAATTTTTCCAGGAATTCATCTATAGAATAATTCAGGTTTTTCTCCAGGGATTTCTCCCAGAATTTCTCTAGGGAATCTTCCAGGGATTCCTCCAGGAAGTTATCTAGGAATTTCATCAGTGGTGTCTCGTAACATCACTTTTTACCTGTTCAACGACCCAAAAACTTGCAATTGCAAAGAATTTACTATCAAAATCCATTTGGAAATGGGCGAAAACAACTATTCTCGTCATGTTCTACTGATTTCAAGTTGATTTGTCCGAAAAATTCAAGAATTTACATTTGTTGAACAGGTAGAGTTGAGGCCACTGTATTTCATTAGGGATTTCCAGGAATTCCTTTAGGTATATTTTCATTGATTATTCAGAGAATCCTCCAGAAATTCCCCCGGGAATTCTTCCTGGGATTCCTCTAAGGATTCTTTCAGAGATTCCTCCAAGAATTGCTTCAGCAATTCTTTCAGAAATGCCTCTAAGAATTTCTTCAGGAATTCATCCAGAAATTTATCTAGGAATTCCTCCAGATATTTCTGTAGGTATTCCTCCCAAAATTCTTCCAGAGATCGCTCCAGGAACTCATACAGGATTTTCTTCAGAGATTCCTCCAGGAATGCCTACATGAATTCCTCTAGGGATTTCTCCAGGGATTCAGCTAAGGTCTTCTTCTTTATGGCGCGACGCCCCCACTGGGACTTGGCCTGCCTCGCTTCAACTTAGTGTTCTTCGAGCACTTCCACAGTTATTAATTGAAGGGCTTTCTTTGCCTGCCATTGCATGAATTTGTATATTGTGAGGCAAGTACAATGATACACTTATGCCCAGGGAGTCGAGAAAATTTTCCCGACCGGAACGGGAATCGAACCTGCCGTCTCCGGATTGGGCCCATATCGCCGAGGCGGTAAACGCACGGGTATTCAGCATGACCATGCTGAGGGTGACGGTCGGTCCAGGATCTTAAGGAAATTTTCTTGACTTTCTTGGGCATAGAGTATCTTCGTGCCTGCCACACGATATACACATGCAAAATGGTCATTGGCAGAGGAAGCTCTCAGTTAATAACTGTGGAAGTGCTCATAGAAGCTGAGAAGCAGGCTTTGTCCCAGTGAGGACGTTACGCCAAGAAGAGGAGAGAGGAGTCTCCGGATTGGCGATCCATAGCCTTAACCACTAAGCTGCGCTCTTCATGACCTGGAAATTCGGAACTATGTATTTCATGACCTGGAAGTACTCGTAGTCTTGAACAAGTTTTTCGAAGATCGTACCTTCTTATCTGGTTTCAATCTCGTGCTATATCCCACCAAAGTCATACCGGAAGTCACTATGTACACTAGCGACACATGGTGGTGAAATTCGAAACTATGCTCTTTATGAGCTGAAAGTATATCCTAGCAAAGTAGTACCGGAAGTAAATATGTCCACTAGCTTCACGTGGTGGTGAAATTCGGAACTAAGCTCTTCATGACCTGGAAGTACTCGTAGTCATGAACAACTTTTTCCAAGATCGTACCTTCTTATCTGCCTCCAATCTTGAGCGAACTTTGGTCTGGCTTGCAGTCTTGATAAATTGGACTACAAATTTATTTTCTTGGCTTGTACCGTCTAACCCCGTTGGTTTGAACGACACCTCGTGCAAACTAACGGGGTTCATTTTTTAATTTGAACTTCTAGTAACTCTGTGGGCATCGAAAAACACACTAATGGTAACCCTTTTTGCTGTTTTGTTTTGATTGCTCGTTCCGTTTCACCTCGTTCCATGAGCAGAGTGTACGTTTGAACCATTTTTAGTTTGAACGATGTATAGATTAGCGGGGGTCAAATTAAAAAGTGTTCAGATTAAATGCGGTCAAACCAACGAGGGTAGACGGTAGGCCAATTCATTAAGACTGCAAGCCAGACCAAAGTTCGTTCAAAGTAATCTTCACAGTCGAAAATCGCAAGATACTTTAATCTCGTGCTATATCCCATCAAAGTCATACCGGAAGTCACTATGTACACTAGCGCAACGTGGTGATAAAATTGGGAACTATGCTCTTCATGACCTGAAAGTACTAGAAGTCCTGAACAACTTTGCCGAAGATCGTACCTTCCTATCTGGCTTCAATCCTGTAATATATCTTACCAATGTCGTATCGGAAGCAAATATGTACACTAGCGCCACCTGGTGGTGAAATTCGGAACTATGTTCTTCATGACCTGAAAGTACTCGTAGTCCTGAACAACTTTTTCGAAGATCGTACCTTCCTATCTGGCTTCAATCTTGTAATATACCTTACCAATGTCGTATCGGAAACCAATATGTACACTAGCGCTACGTGGTGGAGAAATTCGAAACTATGAAATCCATCACCAGGAAGTGGTTGCTGTTCTGAAGAACTTTGCCGAAGACATAATATTGCTATCTTGTCGAGGTTCCGAGAGAACACGGTTTTCACTACACCTTTCTAGGATAGTGTAGGATTCCGATAACGCCAGAAGATTGGAATTTTGTTCACTAACTACTGTGATATGGATGTGCAAAAAAAAATAGTTCCACGTTTTTTGTTTGCCTGTTGGTACTTTACGTTACAAAAACCCTGTTGGTATAAGCAGTGTTAACCTTTACGTACCCGACCCCCGACAACTCATTTTCAAAATGTTGGCATTTCGTCAAATATCATCCGATTTTTTCGAAGTCGCCTTCAATCGGTCATAAATTGGTGCAAGTTTATCATACTCAAGTGGCCATGCAATATCCGGAACTATTCCGGAGATATTCCGGATTGTACTGGGGTCAGGAAGATTCCAAAATGACTAAAAGAGATTATTTCGTATGTTATTGTGTTTTAACCATCGATTTTCAGCGAAATTTTTATTCCGAACAGTGAAACACAACTGCGATACCCAGAATTTAATAAGTTGACCCATCTGGATCCCCGTGACAGGTTCCGCAGGGCCTCATTGGGGACACTTCTGGTTTTCAACCTAAACATGCCGTGCGACATATCAATCTTCATGATTTCGAATGACTGAGTCAGAAACTATAGACTGAAGTCTGTATCAACTAATATGGCCTCCCTAGAACATTTAGCACAGGTTCTACGGGGATGTCATCGGGGACATTTCTGGTTTGCAAGCAAAACATGCCGTGCGGTGTATCAATCTTCATGATTTCGACAGAATGAGTCAGATAAAAATGACTGAAATATGTATCAACTAAAGTGGCCGCTCCGGAACACCTGGAACAGGTTTCGTGGGGGCCTCTCAAGCACAATTACACACGAAATAATTACTTTTAGCTATTTGGCAAAACAGACCCCTCCTTCACCCCTTGACCCCAGTACAATCCGGAATGGTTCCGGATATGACATGGCCACTTGAGTATAATAAACTCGCACCAATTTATGATCGATTGAGGGTGACTTCAAAAAAATCGGATGAAGATAGTATTTTGAAAATGAGTTGTCGGGGGTCGGGTATGTGGAGGTTATCCACGAGCAACGTATGTGTGTATCCTCAGTCATAGATGTATTGATTGAATACTATACAGATTTTGCAACACATTCTCCTGATATTTGAATTCAGATTCGGTAAGAGGTTCCAACATGAAATATTTGAGAGATTTCGTCGAACTTTCATCCTAGGACACCATCAGAAATTCCACCCAAAATTGGAAAAGGTAGTTACCTATTATAGCAGTAAAGTTTCATCGACCTGTTCAACCCGTTCAAAGAACAGGTATTCAATTTCAAACAAAATAATTATGACTCGTTTACCCCTGTCCGTAAATGCACATAATTTTAATTTAATGTCAATTTGTTTGTCTTTAACACCCCCTGTTTGGCTGGCAATCTCATTTTATCATCTACAGAACATCAAACAGGAACTGATGAATCTTTAAAGTTTTCCGACATGAGATTACACTTTATTTACTTTATGTACACTTATTTCACAGAGTTATTCTTCAAGTTCTCGTCCTTGCCAGTGCTGTCCAATCCAAAACGATCAGTATCATACACCCCGTTGTTGTCGTGTTTTGTAAACAACCCTTTGGTCTTATCACGCTTTTGTCTGATTTGCAAATGCCAATCCGTTTCCTATGAATATGTAGCATCGCAGCAACTTTGACTAAGCCTCCAACGCCCAGTAGGTCACTTGTTCATGGCAATGAACACCCAGCGCACAACCAGCACAAACAACGTCGCAACCAGAATCGTCAGGATGCTGAGCACAACGGCCTTGGGCCATCCGCTGCCTATCGGCTGTCGTTCCATGCACACTCCTTCGATCTCCTCGCTGTCGAAGTAGCAGGAAACCTCCTCCGATTCGTCCCGAAAGCTTACGTTGTGCTGTCTGAGCAATTCCAGCGCCGAGAGAACTGTCTCGTGAGATAGCTGATTATGACCTAGACGGAGCATTCGCAGTTTCGGTAATCCGAGAAGCAGCCGAGCTACATCAAGGGTGCTGAGATAATTCCGCTCAATGTTGAGTGTTTCCAACGAGGGAAGCTGCAGGGCACTGTAGTTCAAGGTTTTCATATCGTTGTAGTAGAGTCCCAGGTAGGTCAGGGATGGTGGGAAGTAGTCTCCCGAAAGGGCAGTCACTTGGTTGTAGTTGAGGTTTAGCATTTTGAGCTTGGCGAAGTTCTTGAACACGTTCAACTCCAAGGCCTCTATACGGTTGTTGTACAGGTAGATCGTTTCCAAGTGTATGAAAGCGGATATGTTAATCAAACTGGATATACTGTTCTGGCCTAGATCGAGATACGACAACGAAGGCTCGGCGTCACCATGCTCGATCCAGAATGTCTTCAATCGGTTGTCGGCAAAGTTGGCGTGACGTAGGGCACGGGGTATTTCCAGCGTTTCTACCTCGGCGTCCAGAATCTCCACCGCCGACGGATGGCCAAGTTCCGCGTACAGCTGTCCGTCGAACACTCCGATCACGGAATCTATCCCCTTTGCCCAGCCATCGTTCCCAACACGAATTATGGAGTAATTTTGCGGGAATATGTGCCTGATGTCGTTCGATCGATTGTAGAACACATGACCTAGAATGCAGATGTCTTTGAAGCTGCCCGGAAAACACGAATGGATCCTTTCGATGGCGGTCGAAGGCCGGCAGCTTATGAATATCATAACGAGTAGTGCTCTGCAACGGATGAAACATGAAACATTGATTGGTAAGCGACAATTAACCCTCTAATACCCAAATTTTTGAATTCGATCTAAATATCATTTTTCGTCATCTAAAATCGATTTAAACATGTTTTGGAAGACGATTCTTTTTAATTCTCGATTTCGTGAATTTCAGTTTTTGATTTTTCTAATTTTTATTTTTGAACATCCCTACACTTTTATATTTTTCCTGGAAGCCAATTTGGGGAACGGATTTTTCGAGATGAAAACATTTTGAGATTTTATGATAATGGTTGAAATATTATTATTTTAATTTTTTTTCGCAGACATTTTTATTTTCCGTGTAATTTTAAGGAAAATAATTTTAGAGTGTATTCGATTCCCTTAAACTATTAAACAAGGATAGAATGATTTGGGAAAAATTTAAAATATGTTAATTGTAGCGATTCAATACAAAATAAACAATGACTTCTAAAAGGTGACTAAAACATCAATTTTTTAATGATTTTTAAAAAATGTAAATACGCTTTAAAATACACTAAAAACCATTTTGAGGTATAAAGAACATTCCTAAATATCAGCCAAAAATATAAAAAAAATGATTTTCCATGATACAAAAATTACAAAAATGCTTAAACTATACCCCGTCTAAAGGCGGGATTGGGTATTAGAGGGTTAAGAATATGTTCATTACCCGAGTTTGAGTTTCATTTTGTCTAGCTCAGTGCCGGACTAATTACTAAATTAGTGCTTAGTGGAGAGGCAGCGTAGAATTTATTTCACAGTACTGCTACGTGGGATGACGGCTTCAAGTGAACTGAGAGAGCAACACTACTGATAACACATGCTATGGCCCGCGGTCGGTTTGGACACATCCACTGCCTGCGAGATCATATGAGATGGTTGTTTTGTTTCGATCGAAACGATTGATACTCGACCGCGCTGCTGGCAGTAGGTACATACTAGTGCGATTGCTATTAACCAGTTTGCAAATTTGTATTTTAATTACATAGGGTATCGCGCCACTTGGGCGGTGGCTTCTATATTCGTCTGTTTTCCACTATAACTCAGTCAATTTTGAACTAATTGACTTGAAATGTTGTACACGGGTAGATACTATACCTATCTCACCACATTCCAAAAGTTGTGTCAATTGGTTCAAATTTGACTGAGTTATAGTGGAAAACAGACGAATATATAAGCCACCGCCCAAGTGGCGCGATTCCCTATGCGCGCGCGCCATGGTACAGATGTAGTGTTGGTGAGTATCGAATCCCGACTAGATGAAAAAGAAAACAAAATTATTACAGCTGGTGTTATTTTGTTATAATAATTGTTGTAACAACGTTTGTTATAAAACGGTACATAACCGTTAAGAGTTAAACAAAAAAAAAATCATCAAAATCAATCCAATTAAAAAATAAATAGAACAAAATGATTTATATGTAATTAAAACGAGATTATATCAAAGTTTGTTAGGCTAAAATTACCTAATTATAACAAAAGTATAACAAGTTGTTTTATCTATTTCAAAACAAAACAATTTACAAAAAAAAAATGCTGAATTTGTGTGGCTCGAGTGCCTAAAATAACAAAAATTGTCAACCTTTTCCACGTCAATACAAAGAATTTTACAAATTTCGAAACAACTTCTTTACAATGAACATTACTATAAATATGTTATTTTCTTATTATTTCTAACAACAGTTGTCATCATTGTGTTATGTGGTTCTGGTCGGGATGACTTTGTAGTGCTGTTAGCATGATTCTAAGAAAATAAGTCACATTTCTGTTTTCTTCAGTAGCTCGTGTTTTGGTTTGTTTTATTATTCAAATGTCTTCTTCTTCTTGGCGGAACGTCCCAACCGGGACAAAGCCCGCTTCTCAGCTCAGTTCTAAGAGGACTTCCACAGTTATTAGCTGAGAGCTTCCTCTGCCAATGATCATTTTGCATGTGTATATCATGCATGAGGCAGGCACGAAGATACTCTAAATGCCCAAAGTAGTCAAGGAAATTTCCTTTACGAAAAAAAAACCGAGTGCTTACAGGTCCTCCTGGAGCATGGTCCATGTTTCGTGTCCTAGAAGTCCACCGGTCTTATTTGCGTTTACGATGTGCCGTCGCATTTCACGACTCACATTGCACTAAGGGCCAGAATCGCAATCTAGCGGAACTAAATTAATTACTCCAAAACGAAGCATTTCCGATACATGGTGTCTTCGACAAAGTTGTTTGACATCAGCAGAGGCATCTATTGCTAAGAACGTTGTAGTTCGCAACTCGTCCGCATAGGTGGCGCCACCTTCTTACTTCTTTGTTTTACGTCCTAGAGACTTGGCGTCTTCGGCAAAGTTGTTTATTTTGGCAAAATAAACAACTCTTTCTCAGACGTAAAAATTCCACAGCCTACTGTTTTCGAGTTATTTAAAAAATAAAAACCAATCAATGAAAAAACAGTTTTTCAAGCTATTTTTGACATTTTTACCAAAAACCATGTGAGTTTAATTTTCTTTCCTAATGCATATGTGTCAAACCAAACACATTGTACGGGAATATGATGAATATTATCATTAAAAATTAAAAATAAAAATACAAATTCGAAAAAACAGTGTGAATTTCATGCCTTAATATCTCACAAAGCGCAAAAAACCGCAACTTCAAATTTTCAGCAAATACGAAGCAATACTTGGTGAACATACTGCCAAAAATTTGGAGAGGTATTTTTTTGGTGTTTTTGAGATAATAGCTTTTTAGTAACAGTATAAATAAAAGTAGTGCCAGCATGTAACTTTTTACTGTTACACATTAGAGAGCTTATGTCTTCGAAAAAGTTGTTCATTTTGAGTAAATAAACAACTCTTTCTTATACGTCAAAATTCCACGGTCTACTGTTTTCGAATTATTCCATATAAACTAGATTATATTGACAAAAAATGACTATAAAGCACATTTTGATGCAATAGTATGAACTAATTTTATTGTTTTTACTTTTACTTCGTATTTGCTGAAAATTTGAAGTTGCGATTTTTTGCGCTTTGTGAGGTATTAAGGCATAAAGTTCACACTGTTTTTTCGAATTTGTATTTTTATTTTTTATTTTTGATGATAATATTCAACATAGTCCCGTATAATGTGTTTGGTTTGACACATATGCATTAGGAAAAAAACTAAAATCACATGGTTTCTGGTAAAAATGTCAAAATTAGCTTGAAAAACTGTTTTTTCATTGATTGGTTTTTATTTTTTAAATAACTCGAAAACAGTAGGCTGTGGAATTTTTACGTCTGAGAAAGAGTTGTTTATTCTGCCAAAATGAACAACTTTGCCGGAGACGCCAAGTATCTAGGACGTAAAACAAAGAGATTAGATGGTGGCGCCACCTATGCGGACGAGTTGCGAACTACTACGTTCTTAGCTATAGATGCCTCTGCTGATGTCAAACAACTTTGTCGAAGACACCATGTGTCGGAAATGCTTCGTTTTGGAGTAATTAATTTTGTTCCGCCTGCTTCCCTGAATCTTGAATAGTTTCACATTGGGCAGGGGTTTCGTCAGCATGTCGGCCACCATCTCCTCAGTGGAACAGTACTGCACTCGGATGATCCCATCTTCCTTGAGCTGGTATACGAAATGGTACTTGGTGTCCACATGTTTCGAACGATTTGTTGAACGTCCAGACTCCTATTGTTTAATACAAGATTGGTTGTCTTCATGGATGATGATCGGCTTAGCTGTAAGTCCGCTAGTAACCGGTCGATCCATAGCAGTTCCTGGCAACTTTCTGCAATCGCCACGAACTCCGCCTCCGTACTGCTAAGAGCAATGCACGTCTGTTTTCGGGATCCCCAGCATATTGCTCCACCGCCTAACAGGAACAAGTACCCGGAGTTGGACTTACGAGTCTTCGTATCACTTTCCCAATCTGCATCCACGTACATCACCAGGTTGGGATCGGTTTTCCCCAAAACGAGTTCGTGGTCCATGGTTTGCTTGAGGTAGCGGAGTATTCTTTTTGCTTCGGTCCAATCTGCCTGTGTCGGTGCACTCATTGATCTGCCCAGAATGGAAACACTGCAATATCCGGGCGAGTGTTTACAGCCACGTACAGTAAAGACCCGATGAGACTGGCGTATTGATGGTTGTCAGCCAGCTTATCTGCCTCCTCCTTTTGCTAAATGTTACCAGGACGGCTTTGCTCGATCCATGCCAAAACGTGTCAAAACCTTCTGAATGTACGTCTGTTGGTTCAAGGACCTTGATGCCAAGGAAATGGCTGATGTCACCTAGTGATACCACTTGGAAGTGCTTGTTAAGATTTCAAATGATTTCTTCATATTCTTTTCTTCGTGGTAGGCAATCACCATGTCGTCAACATAAACTATCAGGTAGGTGTACTTCCTTCGATTTCGCCTCACGTACAAGCACGGGTCATTCTTCGATTGTTGGAACTTCATCTGCTTCAAGACTTGTTCCAGACATGTCCAGCTTATTTCAGTCCGTACAATGATTTGCGTATTGAGCATACGGCGTGCCGGTCACCATCTTCATATCCAGGAGGTTGGCGCATGAAAATCGACTCCTTCAGGTCCCCGTTGAGGTACAGTAGACGTTCGCTCGGTGCAAACGGTTTAACTGCAATGCTTTTTAACTGCAAGTCCGCTAAGTGCAACAATTTTGCAGTTATCGCACCGCTATCTGTCAAAAACAAAACGTCAACACGGATGCGATGTTTTTCGGATGCACTACAGCTGCATTGCGATGTTTTTGAGTGCATTCTGGCTGCGTCCAACAGCAATTGACAACTGTTTGACGGCTGTCAGTCGTTGCAGTTAGCGAATTTCATTCGGTAACTGAAACGTAAACATGTTGCACTTATCGAACGTCTACTGTATGCGGTTTTCACATCCGCGTGTTTGACCAACATTCCTCGTTGACTGGCAACTGTTAGCAGCACTCGAAATGTTACTTGACGGACCACTGGCGCAAAAACTTCTTCGTAGTCTGTTCCGAACTTCTGATTGAAGCCTTTTGCAACAAGACGTGCTTTATATCTTGCTACGTTGCCGTCTTTGTCTAATTTTCGCACAAAAATCCACTTGCAGCCAATCGCTTTTCGATCCGATGGTAGATCCGCCAAATTCCACGTACCATTCTCGTGCAACGACTTCATTTCATCATCCATAGCTACCTTCCATAGTTCAGCTTCGGGGTTGTTCATTGCTTCATCGTACGTTTTCGGTTCATCAGTTAACTTTTTCACCATTCCAGTTGTCTCTTGGAACCATTGAGGCGGCACACCCTTTTTTGCTACGCGATGATCGTCTAACCGGCGTGATTGCTGGATCAATTATCTCGTCGAACGTTGCATCGGCTGCTGCACTTTCGTCATCCTCATCTTCGTTTGATGTATCGTACATGCTTGCATCAACGTCCGTTTGCTCCTCCTCAAGCAGAGTTTCATCGGTGTTGTCTTCTCCCAAGGAATCGACATCGAACTGCGGGACAATTTCGGACTAGAACTCTACGATTTGAGGATCCGGATCTTCAGAATACTTGATTTCCTCCTGTTCCTCCATCTCGAACTTCGCATCTCGGCTGATGGTTATTTTGTCGGTGGTAGGATCTATGAACCGGGACGCTTTATGGTTATCAGCATACCCCACGAATGTGAGCTTCTTACCCTTAGGATCGAGCTTCTTGCGTTTCTCAGCTGGCACATGAACGATAGCTGAGCATCTAAAAATGTGAAAATTGCTGTAGTCCGGTTGCTTCCCATACCAAAGCTCAAATGGAGTCTTCTCGATGGACCTTGATGGCAGGATGTTTTGGAGGTATACGGCAGCATTGATGGCCTCGGCCCAATATCGGTATCCAAGCTTCGAATCGATGAACATGCAGCGGGCCATTTCCATCTGCGACCGATTTTTACGTTCCGCAACTCCGTTTTGTTGCGGGGAATATCCGGCTGTATACTGCGGAACGATGCCGTTGGCCCGATAAAATGTACCCAAACGTTTAGCCTGGTCTGAGCGGATTTTCGCATCAAGAAATACACCGTCGTATGGCGGCTGAAGTCGTCGATCATGGTCAAAAAATATCTTGATGCGCCCGGCGTCAAGGTATTCATGGGACCAGAGATGTCCGTGTGTATCAGATCCTAGTTCTTCATCGACTGCCGCTCCGTTTTCCGCAGGAAAGGCTTCCGTGCAATCTTCCCTTCAGCGCAACATTCGCAGGTCCGGAAAACGTCACATTTCTTGATAGCCCAAGGGGTTGGTCATTCAGCACACTTCATTTGTGCCGTGATTTTTTAGCGTGTGCCAATATGTGCCTAAACTGTGCCGGTTATTTTTCAGTGTGTGTTGCGCTAATTATAATCCTGTCTATTTTTGGCGAATGTTATTGGTCTAGTCGGTGTTTACCGACAAAATTCCACCCAGAACACTTGTCTAGAATCTGTATGAAGGGATTTTTTGCAATCGTAAGTATAATGACAGTTTGCTTCCATACCGCAAAGTTGGATTTCTATGTTGTGCCCATGTGTGCCGGATTGTGCCGGCATGTGTGCCGAGATGTGCCGGCATGTGTGCCGGGCACAATGTGCCGAATGACCAACCCCTTGTGATAGCCACGCTTTTTGCTAATCCTTCACGAGCAACCCACAGAATAGCGTCCGGATCACGGTGTCCTAGCTTGCGATGCCAAGAATGGATGCAGTCTTTCGTGTGGTGCACAGCCTTCATGCTTCGCTCGGCGCTAGTCTCGAGTTGATACAGTCCACCTTTTTTTCTTCGCAACTGTTGCTATCACGCCTCCGCATCGAATCACGCAGCCTCGGGTTTTCTCAAACGTAACTTCGGCTCCCTTATTGACGAGGCTCCCAACGGAAATCAAATTGGATTCCAAACCCGGTACGTAGTAGACATCGCTGAGGATGATCTCTTGTTGATCTCTGTTCTCATCGTAACAGAACAAGTGACCGGAACCAACACCCTTGACATCTGTCTCGTTGCCGTCAGCCAGAGTGATTGTCACGCCCATGGTTTGCTTCATTTCATCGAAGAATGTTCGGTCGCAACACATATGCGAGGTGGCACCGGAGTCGGCTATCCAAGTCTTAAATAGCTTCCGGTTCTGGGAAACCATAAACGAAAACGGCGAGGACTTCGCTACTTTCCCCTTAGGCTTGCACTTCTGTGACCCTCCTCTTCCACCGGATGTAGCAAAACCTTCGCTCTTCGTCATCGGATATTCACGTTTCGTGTAGGATGTATTTCGTTCTTCGTTCTTCCCCAACGGACAGTCACGCTTCATGTGGCCTAGGTTCCGACATTGATGGCAAATAATCTTCTTCTCGGGACCGACGCGTAGGATGGACTCGCTTTGGAGACTTTTCCGTTCTTTTCTGTGCTTCATCCAGTAGCTTACTTTTCACCAATTCCATGGTTAAGTCGTTGTCCGCACGGGTCTCCAACGCCGTTGTGTGATCGAAGGACTCTGGCATGCTCTTCAGAACCATGGCTACTTTCAGGTTCGCATCCAGTTCTTCTTGAGAAGAGTTCTTCCATCCGGAACAAGTGAACCTCCATGTCACCGCTTTCGTCGTACTCCGCCTTGCAGGGTCTCTTCAGGAGTGACACCTTCGTCGTCATCGTCGTCTTTTGGTGGTGGTTCTTGATCGCATCCCAAGTAGCTTTGGCCGTCTTGCTGTCACGGATCAAGGGGTGTTGGCAGTCGTCCACAAGAAGAGCGATCGTAGCCCGGGCCTTGGCATCACCTTCCTTCCACGCTTCGGTGTTTCGGGGGCGGCCTCTAACACAAACTTCCACAGGTTCTCCCGGACTAACAGCATCTCGACTTTGAACCGCCAGGTCTCAAATCCGCCGCTTCGGAGCTTCACGATATTGAACTTTTAACCGTCCATTTCAATCTTGATTCTTCAAAAAACGCTTTAGAATACTATTGCTGGCTCATAACCTATGGAAATTCGGGAGTTGAATAAGACCTTAGGTTGTAATGAAACTTCCTTCTTCAGTAGTGGTCAAAAGCAGAATGAACAATTTATTTTAGAGGACTGACTTATATACATGTCAACCAATAATCATAGCCTGCTAAACATTAAGATGGAGTTGTAGTAGCCGCGTTGCTGTGCTTCACCTCGACGGGAAGCTTCGCCTTAGAGTTCATCAACGTCGCCGCTTAGCTTCCATCAGTTCTTTCGAGTTAAAGTGATGTGGAGAACAGTGGCATGCCACTTGGAGTACATCTTTCAATTTTCGGCCAAACGGCATTCGGCCAAATGACCCTTTCGGCCATATGGCGTTCGGCCAATCGGCATTCGTCCAAATGACCCGGAACCAATTTCTTCACACTCCACTTATTCCAGGCGGCGCTTTTCTCTCGAAAAAGACGGGTGTGCTGTTCTCGTATCCGATCGTAATGCGCCACATTCGTTCGGGTTCTTGTTGCAACATGATCGCCCACGCTGCTTTTTTCTCCTTCAAAATCTTCCTATACTTCCTCATAGAGAGAGAGCTCGTCCTAATTCGAAAACGCTGCTCCGAGATACTGCGCATATGCTACAGTTGTTTCTTCGCACTACCGAGGCAGTCGTCAGTACCGTACATTGATGATATAGGAGAGTTTTGGGCGTAGTTTAAACGTCAGAGTCGATTTTAGCGCCACGATGGGTCCTGATATCGATAACATCCATGTGGGATTCCGTCTGCTCTTGTGATCTCCAGGTGCAACGATAAGGGAGGCTGTGCTGGAAGTTAGAGGTACATATGGCCATGATCTTGGAGGCGCTGAAATCGGTAAGTCGTAGGCTGTTTCCGTTCGTTAAAAATTTAAATCTTCTGAATTACTCCTCCTGGCTTCTGCAGCGGCCGGACTCGCGTTAGAGCTGCGCGTAGAATGCGTTCTTGTAATCATCAGTTCTTCCGGAGTGATCATGCTAAAGAAACAACCCTTATTCTTCAACCTGCACATTATTTCGTAGATCGGCCACCAACCGATCACGCGCCTCCGCATATTCGCATCGTAGATCCTGTCCAACACCAGCGCTACGATACCGAACCGCCGTCATTCAGTAGATCGGCGAGTATGCGGGTGTTCCCGATTAAGAGATCGGCAGTGTGTGAACTCTTGCATATGTTAAGGACAAGCTTATTGGAATCCCAAGATGGCCAACTTTTGCACATACTCACGATTTTGAGCGTACAAATCTCATTAATACCTAAACCTAAGCTTATGACAAATTAGCAAGAACATTATAAAAATTCTACTATCGTTAGAAGATGACATCTTGACAACCATAAGGCTGCTGGGGCCCGTGGTGCAGTGGTTACACGTTCGCTTCATAAGCGGCTGATCATGAGTTCGATTCCCAGGCACTTCTTTCAACGGATTGAAAAAAAAAAAATTCCCTTCCTTTCAACTTCACAGCACAGTATCGATCTATCATATTAAGCCTACAAGTTATGCAAATAGTAAGAAACTATGCCACATCATCTTCAGAGTAAATTAACAAACAATCTATTACCATAAGTCTGGCATTAACGCCCCAACGTGAACCCACTGCCACACAACCACCCAAGTAACCACGCTGTTGCCTGTTAGTCACTAGCAGTCATCTAATTGGTTCTATAGAATATGTGAGTGTAGCTTATCTAGTGTTACTGGACTAGACTCAGAGGGCGGTTTCAGGTGCCTAATCGCCTAAACGTAGAAAGTCACCAGTACTTTGGCGATCAAATTAATTTTCTTGCTTTTCTCATATTTTCAAGTCATTACTATTCAAAAGTTTTTTTTAATCTCAGTCAGTATTCATATTTTAGTTTGGTATTTATGGTTTTTTTTTCAATATTTCTATATGAATATCACTTATTTCTTAGCGATGTTTAGTTAGTCCATTTTCATATCAACTTCTGCTCTATTTTTCGTTCACCGCAGGATAACCTGAGTATAACTTCCGAAAGCAACGCCAACGTCCGATTGGACCGGTCGTTGAGTGGTTCCGTTACCTCTCTGAATACCACCGCCAGCAGTACCGCGAACAACAACAGCAGGTTGCCTATCACTTTACCTTAGTATCCAGTTTCCAATTAAATATCTTATTTTATATTTTATTTCGTTGAAACCCCTGTTGTGTCCTGCCTGTCCCGAAGAGTTGATCTGTCTCCATCGCCATCGTCTACGTCGCTTTCGAGCGGCAGCCGACCGATCCGGCCTGCACCGTTGCCACCATCGGCGTCGTCACCGGCATCAGCTAGCGATACCCCGACCAGTGGACGGCGCCTAGCGCCACAACCCCCCGTACCTGCACCGAGAAGTTCGCTGGAAAACGGACGACACTCGCCGGAAGACAACAATGCCATCGACCGAGTCAACAACAACAACAGCAACGCCAACGATAGCAGTACGCTGTTGAACGACACCGGAGGCAGCAGTAGGGAGGTACGGAGGATCTAGATCATTCGACAGTTGATCGGTCTTCTATTTAGAGTGTTTGTCTACTAAAAACTCGCTTCCCTCACTGCTACTTAGGACTTGGTTGAGGAAGTTTTTGCATCCACGCACTAACCCGGGTTAAAGTTATGCACGTTAAATATGTTGGTTTATTCTAATTGGCCTGTTCGGTGGAAGACTAATATAGCTATTAGGTACTATTGTAGGTTATCTGCACCTTGAAAAGATGTTATTGATGGGATTACGGTTTCTTCCTAGAACGTTGCTTCACAGACAAACAGACGTAACACTTAGAACAAATTCCATTATAAAACAAGGTCACTTATACGTAACCGCTCAAAGCTAAACGTACTGTGTTTGGCCGGGCCATCACTAGGTGGCGGTAGTGAGCAAACGTCAAACAGGAGGAAAAACGATGCCCAGCATCGTCAGTGGTCAGTGGGGACAAGTTTCATTCGTTTGAAACAAAAATATTCATGTTTATTCGCTAAACATATAAAATGTTTGAAACTAAAATTTTAATTTTAAAAAACTAACACAATCACATATTGACTTCGACAATACCCATTGAGGAGCCGTTCCGCCGTTGAGAACATAAACAAAACTCACAAGTTCTAGCTGTGTGCAGCTCGTTATAACAGGGTGTCTATAGTACACTACCTGGAAAAACCTGGATAACCGGGAACCCTCAGGGAATTTTATTCAACAGGGAAAATCCTGAAATACTCAGAGAATATCATGAAGACTCAGGGAAATTTTGCACCAATGAAAAACAATAAAACATTGGGTGCATGAATAAAAAGTAGCGAATTTTATTACTTGTAGATCTACTGAGAAATAGAGTTCACAGAGTTTTACTACATCATGGGTCTGAATATAAAAGTTTTCGATTATTCAGATTATCTAGAAAATCGGCCACAACGGTTTTTTTTTCAGAAATTCTGTCAGGGTTTCTTTCTGGAATTTCTTTGGAAATAGGGTATTGGTTCCCTTTTTAAGCATGTGGCTCCCGTTTTCATCCTACGAAAAACAAAGGATTAGCACTCTTTGTTTTTCTTGTAAAGAGTGAACTAGCAGTGATTAAAACACGTCTGGTTAGAATGAACGAACAAACACGAATAATATATTTTTCTCTATTTCTAAATGACATCAAATAGGCATAGGCTACTACGACCGTTTCCGTTTCTTCTTCAACACTACTCCTAAACGGCAACAGTCAGTCCAATCAGCTTGGCCAACTTCTCCAGTCTTGTGCGCGCCAACGGCTTCGTTAGTAAGTCTGCCACCATGTCCTCTGATGGACAGTACACGCACTCAATTTCTTGCTTCTCAACGAGGTCCTTAGTGAAATGAAATTTCGTTGCGATATGCTTCATTTTCCTCGTCAGTTTCTCCCTCTCCATGATCTTCAGGCAACTTTGGTTGTCTTCGTGGATAACTACCCGCTGCTCATCGTTCAGCTCCTGCAGCAGTAGTTTCAACCAAAGAGCTTCTTGAGCCGCCTCCGCAAGCGCGATGAATTCGGCTTCCGCTGTTGATAATGCCACACACGTTTGTTTACGGCAAGCCCAGCTCGTTCCTCCGTTGATCTTAAACGTAAAACCGCTATGGGACCGGTCTCACCTCTTCTGCTCAGTCGTAATCGGTAATCGGCGGTCCCCTTCAGGTACCGTACCACACGTTTCAGCTCGGTCCAGTCCTCTTGCGTGGGTTGATTCGTCTTCCTGCTCAAGATGGATACCGCAGTCGAAATGACGGGTCGAGTGTTGACAGCTATGTACAGCACTTTCCCGATCAGCTTCTGGTATTCAGTGTTGGTCTCTAACGGTGCCCCCTCATTGTCGCTCTTGATGTATCCAGGGTCCAACGGTATTTTAGACGCCTTGGCTTCCGCTAAAGCGCTTGATTCCACCACCTCTCGGATGTACTTCCGTTGACTCAGGAAATAATCGCCATGCTGATCTTTCTCTACCTCCATACCCAGGTAATAACGAATATCAACCAGTTCGCTGATCTCGAACGACTTCCTCAGTTTCCTCGCGAGCGCTTCAATCATCGTTGGATCTTCACTCACCACCACGAGGTCGTCGACGTATACGAGGACATAACACCATCGTCCTTTCACCTGCTTCCGATACAGGCACGGATCGGAATCACATCGTTCTTCATGTAGCTTCTGGTTCCACGCTCTTGCTGCCTGCTTCAGACCGTACAAGGTTCGATTCAGTCGGCACACTTTGCCTTCGCTTCCTCTTTGTACGAATCCACATGGCTGCCGCATGTATATCTCCTCCTCAAGATCGCCATTCAGGAATGCGGTCTTGACATCGTACTGCTTCACAGTCATGTTCTTTTTCGCCGCAACTGCCATCAACGTTCGGAAAGTGGTTTGCTGTACCACCGGAGCAAATACTTCATCGTAGTCCGGCCCGTATTGCTGACTAAAGCCTTGTGCCACCAATCGAGCCTTGAACCGCACAATTTCTCCGTTGATGTCACGTTTCATTTTGAATACCCATTTGCATCCTACCGCTTTCCGTCCTGGAGGGAGATCAGTCAAACATTGGTTGGGATCGGGTCTGTTGTCCATCTCGTCAAAACCCTCGAAATCGCTGGAATCGTCCGACCTGACCTGAGAAATATTTTCTACGGGGAATCGTTTGCCTTGCATATGAAAATCTTTGTACTTGCCTGGTAGTACGTGCTCCCGTCCGCTGCGCCTCAACACCTGTGACTGAGCAGGTGGATTTGAAGATTTTCGCAGAGGGAGCACAGTCACGTCAACTATTGTGTCCGTAGAGGTATCGTTGATGTCTTCATCTTCCGTTAATTCATCATCAGTTTCGTACGCTGCTTCATCAATGCTTTGGATGATGGGAACGTTTGGAGTTTGAACTGGAGCGCTTCCGAAGTCCACCGGCACCACCGTGCGATGCTGCCTAGCCGGTAGAGCACACCCGCCAGTGCACTCATCGATGAAAGTCACCTCTCTACTCTCCAGGAAGCACTTCGTACTGGGATCGTACAAGCGGTAGCCCTTCGTCTCCTCCTCAAATCCAGTCAATACGCATGGTCTCGATTTTGGGTCCCACTTTCGTCGCTTCTGCTTGGGCACTTGCACCATGGCCTTCGTTCCAAACACCCTGACGTGGGAAATATCGGATTTCTTACCGCTCCAGACCTCTTCAGGAGTCAATCCGTGACCGCGAGTGGGAGACCGATTCACAAGGTAAACCGCCGCTGCCGTTGCTTCTGCCCAGAAGGATTTCGGAAGGTCTGCTTCGAACAGCATGCAACGCGCACGCTCCGTAATCGTCCTGTTGGCACGCTCTGCCACCCCGTTCTGCTCGGGCGTGTAATCGTTGGTGGTTTGGTGCCGTATTCCCATCTGACTCAAGAAACTTTGAAATCCATCATTAATATACTCCTTACCATTATCTGTCCTCAGGATCTTGATTTTTCGTCCGCACTGGCGTTCCGCCTGCGCCTGGAATTCCTTGAATCGACCGAGGATCTCTTCTCCAGATTTGGTCTTGAGGAAGTATACGAACATCCTACGCGAACGATCGTCAATGAACGTCATGTAGTAACGGCTGCCAGATGGTGACGGTACCTCCATTGGTTCCGCTACGTCCGAGTGGATCACTTCCAGCAACTCTTCAGCTCTTGAACCGCTCTTGCTGAACGGTATCCGGGTCTGCTTCCCCATAGGACACACCGTGCAATCGTTATGCCCTTCGCTCGAAATTTGCATGCCGCGCGCCACACCACCGGCCAATTTCTTCACGCTGCTGTAGTTGAGATGTCCCATCCGCTTGTGCCAGGTTTCAAGCGATGCAATTGCGGAACTCAACATTGCTTGAACTGGTTTCCTCACCTGCGCTAGCTTGAACAATTCGTTCTCGATGATTCCGGTTGCCACCAGATTCCCTTCAGAGTTGAAGATTTCGCACCCGGTCGATTGGAACACGATCTTGAAGCCTTTCTTCACAATCTGAATCACCGACAGAAGATTTGTCGATAGATCCGGAATGTACTGCACGTCCTGGACAGGAATACCATTCTGCCCACCCTGGCAGGCCGGATAGAGAGTGGCAGTCCCACACGCTTTAATCTTCATCGATTCCTTGTTGGCAGCAACAACGACCCCGCTTGCTACACGCACGTCTTCCAGCAGCTCTAGATCCCTCGTCATGTGCCTTGTTGCACCCGAATCCAGTTACCACTGCACTAAGGGCCAGAATCGCAATCTAGCGGAACAAAATTAATTACTCCAAAACGAAGCATTTCCGACACATGGTATCTTCGACAAAGTTGCTTGACATCAGCAGGGGCATCTATAGCTAAGAACGTAGTAGTTCGCAAATCGTCCGCATAGGTGGCGCCACCATCTAACTTCTTTGTTTTACGTCCTAGAGACTTGGCGTCTTCGGCAAAGTTGTTCATTTTGGCAAAATAAACAACTCTTTCTCAGACGTCCTAATTCCACAGCCTACTGTTTTCGAGTTATTTCAAAAATAAAATACATTCAATGAAAAACCAGTTTTTAAGCTTATTTTGACATTTTTACTAGAAACCATGTGAGTTTAATTTTTTTCCCAATGCAAGTATGTCAAACCAAACACATTCTATGGAAATATATTCAATATTATCATTAAAAATTTGAAATTAAAATACAAATTCGAAAAAATAGTGTGAATTTCAAGCCTTAATATCTCACAAAGCGCAAAAAATCGCAACTTCAAATTTTCAGCAAATACGAAGCAATACTAGGTGAACATACTGTCAAAAATTTGGAGAGGTATTTTTTGGTGTTTTTGAGATAATAGCTTTTTAGTAACACCATAAATATAAGTAGTACCAGCGTGTAACTTTTTACTGTTACACATTAGAGAGTTTATGTCTTCGAGAAAGTTGTTCATTTTGACTAAATAAACAACTGTTTCTTAGACGTCAAAATTCCACGGCCTACTGTTTTCAAATTATTGTATATAAACTAGATTTTATTGATAAAATTTGTCAATAAAACACATTTTGATGCAATAGTATGAACTATTTTTTATTGTTTTAATTTTTACGATACATAGTAGGTCATGAAAATGTCAGTATACCATTATCAGCATGGCTCAAGGTAACTTTCAATTTTTTGCATGTTATTTTCCAAATGTTTTAAGCTTAACCTTTTTTGTCAATCATTTTAAATTTTAGAGCGCGAAATATCTTGCTGAGGGCTCGTGGATTTGTTCCTGGATGGAAAGGACGTTAATCAATCTCTAGAGATTGTGAAACTAGAGCTCCACGAAACTGACATTTTCATGACCTACTATGTATCGTAAAATCGAAAACAATAAAAAATAGTTCATACTATTGCATCAAAATGTGTTTTATTGACAAATTTTATCAATAAAATCTAGTTTATATACAATAATTTGAAAACAGTAGGCCGTGGAATTTTGACGTCTAAGAAACAGTTGTTTATTTAGTCAAAATGAACAACTTTCTCGAAGACATAAACTCTCTAATGTGTAACAGTAAAAAGTTACACGCTGGTACTACTTATATTTATGGTGTTACTAAAAAGCTATTATCTCAAAAACACCAAAAAATACCTCTCCAAATTTTTGACAGTATGTTCACCTAGTATTGCTTCGTATTTGCTGAAAATTTGAAGTTGCGATTTTTTGCGCTTTGTGAGATATTAAGGCTTGAAATTCACACTATTTTTTCGAATTTGTATTTTAATTTCAAATTTTTAATGATAATATTGAATATATTTCCATAGAATGTGTTTGGTTTGACATACTTGCATTGGGAAAAAATTTAAACTCACATGGTTTCTAGTAAAAATGTCAAAATAAGCTTAAAAACTGGTTTTTCATTGAATGTATTTTATTTTTGAAATAACTCGAAAACAGTAGGCTGTGGAATTTGGACGTCTGCACGGAAAAGAATGTTGTGGTAAAAACTACTATATCAGGGGGTTAAATTAAGCGCAACCTACCTACAATTTTCAGCAGACAACAATGTCTGATTACGCCAAACAGATATGCAGTCGATTTTACTATATATGGATTAAAAGGCTTTTCTGTTATTTTTACCATGTCTGTAGTATTTTGATATTCTTGCATTTTACTACAAACACAGTTAATTTAACAACATTTAAAATTACGTAGTTTATAGTAAAATTAACTACATTCTTTGTTATTTATAATATGCGGTCGTGTAGTAGTTTATATGGTAATTACCAAATTAAAGTCCTAAGTCTAGAACATTGGATTTTACTGCTGTTACTATATATTAAATATATCGTCGGAAAAAATGTGAATGAAATCATATTTCCAACTTAATGTTTAACGGTTAGGAACAGCAGCGAAACCTAGGTTTCGACTTCCGACTTCAATTTAACACTTAATTTATGTATTCTAATATAAGAATGAAGTAATTCTTAAAGTAGAGTCAAAAAGTGATTCGACGTTCTCCTTTGTTTGACAGTCTGTGTAGGAAATATACTGTTCACATTCAATCTCTACTTTAATAATCACTAGATACTCGTAATGATTGAAAAGACTATTTTATGATTTCTGACCTATTTCTATTTGTTCACACAGTTCACGTAGTTTACACAGTTATACAAAGAACTTCTTAAGTCTAATAAATTTTTTCGCATCGATGTTGTACACATTAATAGGCGGGCCGTCGAATACCACTACATTATAAATTTTTAAATCTAATTGTCTTTCATATACTTCAATTGATGCAAAGTGGTAAGAGTAATCACCAACAAGCCATGTTTGACAAGTTAAAAATAGTTGGTCTTGGAATACAAGCAAATCTTTAATTTCATATAGTTCAAGTTTCCGCATGTTATCCTCTGATTTTGTGACAAAATCTCCTATTTTATATTCTGTGCCCTTGTATGTTGCTAATTTGCAGGCGTAGTATTCGCCAGATTCCAGGTTTTCGGTAGATGCCACAAAATTGAAATATGGTAGTTCAGGGACCTTTATACGCACCGCACTCGTGAACGAAACATTTTGCTCATTAGCAGACCAATTCTCCATGTTGTGCATAAAATACATGTGAGCTTTAATACACAATGTCAAACAAATGTTTTTTCTCGATGTGATGTTGCGACTGTATTGTTTGAATATTTGATGCATGGCTTCAAATCTGAAACTCCAAGTATACCTGGCCGGACCTATTTTCTTTATGACATCGATATAATGCAGAAGAATATGAAATTTAGGTTTCAAGCTCGCACTGAATAGTTTCTGATAAAGCGTATGGTGATAGACAATTTGTTCGTGAAGTACACCTAACATTTCCGTATCAAAGCTCGGTAGAATAACTATTTCTGAAAGTTCAACCAAAGTCATCATGAAGTTCCAGACTCTGTCATTTTGAGGAATTAAATCTCCGAAAATTAAAGGAAAGTAACGAACTAGTAGCATCATCTCACGAGCCGTCATTTTAAATGACGATGACTTTATCTGCTTTTGCGTAATGGCCTTAAATGTCTTTTGTTTTTCAGTACTACCGTAGTTGAACATTTTAATGCGATAGTTAATAACATTTAATGAAATTTTTAATGTGTTCATCATATAATCAAAAACGAACGTGAGATCGTACGCACACACACCATGCGAAAAAAAGTCGTGCATAACGTCAACGGCCACAAATTCCCCTGCATGATAGTGTTTCAACCTGTTGAAGCCACATTCTTCTTTGATACCCGACTCTTTTACGGTTTTTGTTAAATCTTCTGCATATGACTCCTTATTTCGATTCATGCTTGAATCCAAAACGATAGATTTCTGGCACTGGTTCTTATTGAGCCGACAAAACCTACAGTACAAAAGGGAATTGAAGGAAGTTACATATCCCATCAGTAAATTAATACCTAAATTGTCGCCTAGAATTCCCATTAGTACAAAATACACTTTCACTACCCTACTTTCAATGGTTAGATCAATCCCGTCTCGCTCAAGCTCAATCAAAACATCTACAAGTTCACTCAAAGCTTTTGTAGGTCCATATTTTGTAATGTCGGATGCTTTAATGAATCCAGCAACGAAAATACAACTCAGTCGTGACGAATAATGCGAAGGAATAGTCGGAAAACTGTAGTACAACCCGCACACCTTGTGAGTTCCTGAATGAGCACCTATGGCATCATTTAGTTCTGCTTCATCTGAATACAAAAAATATGGTATAACCATTTGCTCGCCGTAAGTTTTCCGTACTGCTTTCCACAGTGTACCATTGACAACATTCGATATTTCATTACCTTGTTCCAGTTTTCCCATATTCAGTACGGTTTGTTCAAAAATTGACCCAGTTTCAAAAAACTTTTTGAGTTGAAATTTGATTGGTGTCAGACAACCCTTCGACACAATATTCCCAGCTTCATCTTTGTAATTAATAGTCTGAGGAGCCTCTCGCATATTCAAATTTTGTAGTTGTGTGTTAAGCCTTTGTTCCGTGCAAATGAAGTTGAACGGGTCGCGTAGATCGTTGATAAGCTCTGAATTTAATTGATCTTCTTGAATATTTGATACTTCATTTAGAGCATCTAGTATAGGTATTACAATGTCCTCGGTAATGTTTTTCTGTAGTTCAATCACGTCTTTTCTACTCATATTTTTTTTGCCATGTAGATTAATTGTGAAACTTAAAAATACTTCTCTTAACCTATTTCTTATTTCTAGAATTTGTTCTTCCTTACTTTTAACGTTTATAGTATTCTCTTCATTTTCAATAAAATCAATTCGTTCATGGTTTTCGATAATCTGGTCGTTTTGTTCCTCTGGGACTGCATCGATAACAGGTAACAGACATCCTTCTTCTTGTTGGTTCTCCGACGGTGTGCAGCTTTGTTGAAACAAGGTATGGTGACGAGCATTTATATGACGCCTGTACCTGTGCACGTCTTTGAAATGTGCCGCGGGCCTACACGCTGTACACTTGTAGTTTGAAATGGATGGGGCCCCGTGATCAATTTGCAGGTGTTTCAAGAGATCATTGATGCTTCGAAAAATGTTCGGACACAGAAAGCAATCCATTACTGGTCTTCTTCACACTGGGATTCCAGGTATTTGATCAATTGGAGGAGTTGGCTGTTCTTGGATTTTCGTCGGTAGTCAATGCCGTAAAAGAACCTGGTTAAAAAGCACCAGTAGGCTTCGCAACTATCGGAGAAATGATAATCGAGAACGTGCTTCAATTTGATTATAACGTCCAGACATCGCAGGAACGATGGCAGTTTGTATTCAAACTTCCCGGTCACGACATACAGTGAATCAATGTTCTCGAGGCAGCCTACAGCATAAATACGTGGTGTCAACTGAATCTTTGCAGCTTCACAGTCTCGACGCAATGCTTGGAGATCTTCAAGATACTCGTCGTTGGTTTGGCAAAGGCAACACACTTCGAATTGTGCCTCCAATATCGTGGGAAGCTTTCCGCCAGCTCGTCGCGTTGGTTTGATAAGCGCTTGGAACACGTAAGAAACAATCAATTCACGACCGGCTAGAAATATAGAGATGTTTTTTTTTATTTATAATCATGTTTTAATTTTTATGTTTTTATGCTTACCCTGGCAAACAGGTGCTTCTTGCAAATGTCTCAGGAGTTGCAGAGACCGATCGTCTTTGATTTCGGCACTTCGGACGTACTTTAGAAACTTCTCCGAAAACTGCTCCCAATCGTTAAACAGTTTTTCACATTTACCGAAAAGCTGTTCAAAATCCGAATCAATCTGCAAAACAGAATAAAAATATGTCATTCACAAACATCATAACACTATACAGTCAACTTTCGTTCGTTGGGCTACGTTTAGGTGGGCTTCGTTTTAACTGGGCGCCCGTTAGGTGGGCTATAGCCCAGTTAAAACGAAGTCAAACGCCACTTTTTGACGTGAAGCACGATTTGTCTAGGTTGGTAGCCCTGAATTTCTATTGTTAGAGATTATTTGACAGCTGAAAACTCAGCCCACCTAGTGAAAGTCTTTCACTAACTGGGCTAAGAGCTTAGTGCAACGAGCGAAAGTTGACTGTACCTACTAATGCCACAGACAAACGAACATAACACCATGAACATTTGTCAATTCAAAACATAGATGTGAAAAACTGTTTCCCAAGAATGCACTGGGTTTAGCCATCTACGAATTAGATGGCAGAAGCGCGTAAATATTAAACACGAACGAAAACAATTCGAACTTCACCACCGGTAGATTTTCAAACAATCAAATAAATTTAAAGGCCACTTAATCAGTGTACGACAAAGTATACTGTTACATCTGTTTGTCTGTGATCATGCGTTAAATATTTTCCGTGTGTGAAGAGATGAACGTACTCCACTCTTCACAAGCGTCACCATAATATTATGACATATATGAGAAAAATAGCAAAACAAAATCGTGAAGGCAGGAAAACAAGGAGCGAGTTCGATTTGCAGGACATGGAAATCATGAAATTTTATTAAAAATAGTGGTTCATTCCTTATATAAAGCTTAATTACCTTCTTCAGATAGGTTTAGTGCAGTCGATTTGGCCCCACGAAAGATGTTTTCCTTGTCCGTGGAAGATTTTGGTTTGATCAACGCTTTTTTGTTTCGGTTGTGGAACCGATCGTAAATCAAACCGGAGGGATGCTTTTTTTCAGCCTTGATGTCTCTTGGGTTGTAGTAGGTCTCCTGCAATATACATATGACGTTATTATTATGTTAATTAAGTACGTCTAAAAATATTTACAGCGAATTCATTTGAGAAACGTTCAGCGATCAACTGAGCAAACTTTGCCATGTCAGGGAGTGGAAAGTAAAGATCGTTGGCGATATAATAGTCAACGACCGTGTGCGCCAGATATTTCCGATGAGTGACGTTAAGACTCTGATGCGTTTCGAAATATTTGACGACGATTTTCCCCTTTTCGTTACGACTCAGAATGTCGCGCAGCAGTTCGGACGTCACGGAAGTTGGCAGCAGGCGATGCTTGAAGGGATTTGTGTGGAGTTTTACTGTTGTTGGTTCAAGAACGACTGGTGCAGCTGCTGGGGCGCTTTGAGATACGCTCGATGTGCTTGCCGATTGACACATGACACTTTTCGGCCACAAGACCAACTTCTGCCGCAGCGCAAATTTATGTCCCGTCCATTTGGTCACCGAAAAGACGTCATCCAATGACTTTTCATCCATTTTCTCGAGATATTCGACTGTAAATCCGTGTTCTGCAGTTCGGATTTTTCTTTACAGATATTGTTTAAAAATTATGTTTTTAAATACTTACGAACGAGAATCGCATAAATAGCGGGACTTAAATTCCATTCGCAAATCAGCTTTTCAAGCTCCGGATTATGGTTCTCCTCTGCAAGAAAAAAAAAAAAGAAGAGAGGGACTGAGTATTTTATTTCTTGTATTTAAACACAAATAAATCGCTTACCTTCAATGATTTCCGGGTCATCCAGTGCGGCATCCACTATTACGTTAATTTTTTCTACTTTCTCCAAAAGACTCATTCTAAATTCACTGATTTCACGAAAATAAAACTTGAAATAAAGGCACACGCGTCTGAATTTGAAGAGAACTCGTTTACAAAATGGCGCGCTGTCAAGCATCGAGTTGCGCTGAGTGAAATTTACTATGTTCATAGTAAACTTAAACGCAAAATGTAGTCAGCTGAAAATTGTCGGTACAACACTCTTATTTCACCAACAAACATGGTAAAATAAAGCAGTGAAGAAAAGATTTTGAGGTTTGTAAAAAAAACATGGTGATATTTACCATAAACATGGTATTTATAGTATCAAAAGCATTCTTTTTTTAACTACATAAAATAGTCAGAAATACTATAGGTTTTTTTAAGAAACCATAGTATTTTTGACAAGAATTCAGTTATTTTGACTAATGTTGTTGTTATTTTCAATAGATATAACTGTAGTTAATTCAAACATTGGTTGCTAACCATATTTACTACAAGATTTGTTTCCGTGTGAGAAAGAGTTGTTTATTTTGCCAAAATGAACAACTTTGCCGAAGACGCCAAGTCTCTAGGACGTAAAACAAAGAAGTTAGATGGTGGCGCCACCTATGCGGACGAGTTGCGAACTACTACATTCTTATCAATAGATGCCCCTGCTGATGTCAAGCAACTTTGTCGAAGATACCATGTGTCAGAAATGCTTCGTTTTGGAGTAATTAATTTTGTTCCGCTAGATTGCGATTCTGGCCCTTAGTGCACTGGTTTGCCTCATGGCCGTCAATCGTCGAAAGCACAGTACAAAAGACATCAGCTTTCTTGCTCCCTGATTTTGCAATGTGGCCAAATTTGCTGCATTTTCTACACTGCGGGCCTTTGGACTGCGCGAAATTGTTTCGGTTTTTCGCGTTGCCATGGAAACTTTCGGGTTTTGTTTGAAACTTACCCTTAGCAACGAACGATGTTTTTTCGCTTGGCAACTGTTCTTCCTGCAGCAAAATTGTCTTGATGGAATCGCCCGTTATGGCCGTCCTCGAATTCTTCAAAGCCATGACCATTGGCTGGTACCGCTCCGGCAGCCCGGCCAGCAGGAGTACTCCGACGAAACGTTCCGGGATAGGAAACCCAATCTCGTTCAATTGATGGCACGTTGAAATCATCCTGTTCGCGTAGGCCTCCATGGTTCCGCAGGATTCCAGATCGGTCCGAATCAGCTTGTAAAGCAATCCAACTTCACGCGTCAGGCCAGTTTCCTCGAACGCCACGTTGAGCTTCATTCAAGCCTCCCGAGCTGTCTTCGCGTCCCGTACATGGTAGTAATTGGTCGGTTCCAGGAACAGGATAATCTTCCCTTTTGCCTTCTTGTCCTTCGTAGCGTCCACCGCCTCGAACGTTCCATCTTCCTCCCTCTTGGGCTCGACGGCTTCCCAAAGGTCCTCCACTTCGAGATAGGTTTGGACGGCAAATTTCCAAGTTGTCCAATTTTCTCTGCCGACCAGCCGTTCGATTCCGGGATTCGAATTCGCCATCTCTAACCGTTACTCTGGGCCGAATAACCTCTTGTAAAGAGTGAACTAGCAGTGATTAAAACACGTCTGGTTAGAATGAACGAACAAACACGAATGATATATTTTTCTCTATTTCTAAATGACATCAAATAGCCATAGGCTACTACGACCGTTTCCGTTTCTTCTTCAACAGTTTTGTTTCTTATTTTTGTATTTTTTCTTTGTTTTGTTTCTTATTTTTGTATTTTTTGTTAGAAGTGAGCACCCAGGAAAACAAAAAGAACGAAATAAACCGGTGTCGTAATCGCTTGTTTTAAATAGGATGAATAAGGGAGCGTGAGATTAATGATGGAACACATACCCTACCTCTTGAAATTCCTACCAGAGTTTTTTTTACAAGATTCCTTCCGTATTTTTTCACGCCATTTGTCTTGGTATTACTTTTTGAATTCCTTCCGGAGATTCATCCGGATTCCTACTAGCATTTTTCTAAGGTTCGAACAATTATTTCAGGGATTCTTCCTTGAAAGCCTTCTAGAATTTTTAAGGGCATCATACAGAATTTCTCTAGAGATTTTCTTAGTATTGGTGCCAGAGTTCCCGTGGGTTTCTACAAGGATTAAGGCCCAGATCTCCATAAGAGTTTCTCTCAGGATATACCGCAGATATTGTCGCGGAATTTCTGTTAGAGTTTTTCTCGATATTCCTCTTAAAGGAGTTATTTCAGGGATTTCTAATAAGGGTCCTGAAACGGTTTAAAAAGTTTTTCACTGACTTTCTGTGGGAAATCCTTCCGGGATTTCTTCCGAAGTCTCTCCTGTGATTTCTTCAAGAAAATTCCGATAGCTTTCTTCTAGAGTTTCTCCTTGGATTTCTAGATGTTTCGCCTGGTATAGTTCCCAAAGGTTCGGGTTTTTTTTTTTTAATTTCTCTCGGAGCTTCTGAGAGAAAGTTTCCTTCCGTTGTTGATCCTGGGATGTCTCTCAGAATTTTTCAAAATTTATACTGGACTTTCTCCTAAAATGTTTTACAGAGTCTTCTGGTGTTTCTTATGGAGTTCGTCCCGTGATTTTGTTTTCGGATATTTATCAAAGCTTTTCCTTGTAGTTCATTATCTAATTTCTTGCAGTAATCCACCTGAGATTATTTTCTTACAGATTTTCTCAGAATTATTCCCAGAACGCTTCCCGGAACCTCGACCAGAAATTTTCCCAAGATTCTTGATGCTACTTTTTGGCATTTCTTTAAAAATTGCTCCCGGAGTTCTTGCAGGATTTTTTCAAAGAGTTTTTCTCGGAATATCTCCTGGGGATAACTTACGAGATTTATTGTAAGAAATGCCCTGAGAAATATCTGAATGAGTCTCGGCAAAATTTTGCGAAAATCTCCGCAAAGACTTATTGGAGAAATCTCGAGAGGAACTACGGAAGAAATCCTGAGAGAAACTGGAACATCTCGGAAAAAATTCTGGGACTAATCACAAGAGGAAATATTAGAGAAATTTGACGATGAACTCTGAAAGCCTCTAAAAATAGTCCCGAGGGAAACTACGTACGAAATCCCGCAAGGAAATCCACGAAAAATATCTGGAAGAAATCCATGGAAGAACTTCTGCAAAAAATCCTAGAAAAACTCTTGGAAAGCTATCCCGAAACCAATAAGAGAAATTCCTGGAAGGAATTTGGAAAACAATTTGGAGAAATCCAGCGAGAAACTGTGGAAGAAAGTCCGGGGGTACATACTCTAGAAGAGACCCCGTGAAAAATCTCGAAAAAACTGAAATCGTGAAAAATATTTATGAAAGCAAATGCGTTAAAACCTCTGGATATAGGTACTTGAAAAAACCGGAGAAAGCCAGAAAAGAAAAATCTGACAATTTCAAGAAAAAACTGCGGGAAACTGGAAATGGGTTTAAAGGAAGAATTCTGGAAGGATTTGAAGGTAGAATCATGGGTAGAATTTCGAAATCTCAACATTACTACACCACCAGCACAGAGTGCAAACATCCATGTTCAAATTCAAAACTGTTTATGAAATTTTACGGTCATATAGTCTGTGGAATTAATGATTACACTCCTGAATGGAATTTTTAGAGTATTTAGATGTCATTGTATTTATGTGGAAATGTCAAATGTCAGAGCATTTTTAACCCAAAAGAACTTCAGGAAAAGATTAGAAATAATCACCAACCGATTTTTGCATTATTTTGAAAAGATTTTTATTAAATAGTTCTTAAAAGAATGAACAAATTCCATGGAATCTATTGAACAATAAATCTTGCGCATTTTTTGCTTAAATTTTTAAGTTTTAGCCTTATGTTTTGTGGATATTTTTATATAATTTTTGAAAAGTATAATTTTTTTTATAAAATTTGGGCTAATTTTTTATTTATGTTAAAACATTCCCTCAGGTAAAACCTGGAAAACTCAGGGAATTTTATTTTGTCTTATGAGTTGACACCCTGTATAACAAATTATGCAGGAAATTTACTTCATCATATGCGCTAATTCCCGTCACATGAGATGGAAAATGGCGAATAATTAAAGATATTCCAACTTACCTTTACCAATGACTCATTAGATGTAAGCAAAAAGATGTAGACCATCAATAGCCAGCACTGGAATTCGAAAAATTATGCAAAACTACACGGTTCCAATTTCATCCCACTTACAACTTAACATTTTTTCTCGTTTTGCGTATGCGTGGATTTTCTGCATACGAAACATCGTATATCACAACCACAAAGAAAGATTTCTTGGTTCACTGTGATGGCGTTTTATGATCTGATGAGCAAACATATCACCTGTGTAGTGGAGCGGACCGGGTGTGATGGTTAAAGCACGTGGCTAGCACGCCGAGGACCTGGGATCGAATCCCACTCCCGACAAACACGCAAAATAAGAGTTCTTCCATCGGAAGGGAAGTAAAGCGTGGGTCCCGAGATGAACTAGCCTAGGGCTAAAAATCTCGTTAATACAGATAAAAAAATATCACCTGCAGCGCTCTTGCAAATTTTCATAATAATGTAATATAATATTTAATATAAATACATCATTTTTATCCTGAGGAGCACATAAGTAATAAGAAATCTTATGACATAAATTTTCCAAATGGAGGAGAACGTGACTCTGGAGCCGACCTACTGATACCTGAATAAGAAATATGTATGTAGCTTTAAATACGGTTAAAATCTTTGTCGTAGACCGCAAAGTCATCAAAGGCTTGTGAAAATAGTTATTGTTCTTATTATTGCTTGCTCAAACAGCACTCCATTTTTTCCTATTAAAAGTAAAATCTCCTCAGAAAAACTTTGTAACAACCGTCTGAACCCTTTGCGGTCTTCTACAAAGTTTTTCGGCACATGCAAAGCAATAGTTCTTGATCAACATATGTATGTGGAACAATGTGGAATAACATGAAACAATATACTAATGACACTAAACACTATCGTTAAGCATCATCTGAGAGTCTGCCTTATCGCAAATTGAAATTTGTTTATTGCGACTTTTGCAGTAGTATTAGTCAGGGATGGCATGCTCCTCAGTGTGAGTGCAAGTGTGCGCGGTTTTAATATGAAAATGAGCTGCACTGTGCACATTTTCAGTGTGAAATGCCATCCCTGGTATTAGTATTAGGTACCTTCAAATGGAACACTGAAAGATATCTCTTTCATTATTGTCGGTATAATCGTGCTAAAATCCCGCCTCATTCACTATTTTTTCAGACAACTGATGGCCCATTGAGTTCACCTGGTCCAGCGGCAGCCGCCGGGCAACCCCAGCTGCCCAGTTCGGAAGGCCTACCCCCGGGATGGACCATGCAGTACGCAGCGAATGGGCGATTGTTCTTCATCGATCACATCAACAAGAAAACCTCCTGGGTGGACCCCCGAACCGGAGTGGCCAGCACCATACCAAATGCAGCGCTCAACAGTGGCAACCAAGCGGGCGGCGGGGGCGTCGGCGGTGGAGCAGGAGGGGCCAATGCAAATGCACGGCACCAGGACGACGAACTGGGCCCGCTGCCCGAGGGTTGGGAAGAACGGGTGCACAACGACGGGCGGACGTTCTTCATCGATCACAACACCCGAACGACCCAGTGGGACGATCCGCGGTTGTCCAACCCGAAAATTGCCGGCCAGGCGGTGCCTTACTCGAGAGACTATAAACAGAAGTACGAATACCTCAAGAGCCAGCTGAAGAAACCGGTGAGTACTGTGGATTGACTTTCGGTCCTGTACACCCGGTCATGGTGGTGTAGAGGGTCGAATTGAAAAATGTGCTTCCTGGGCGGTTGTCCGCCATCGCCTTGACCTGTGACCAGGTCCAATTTTACTCGAGTTTCTTTATTTCTTTGTTGAGGCCTTTATTCTTTCTTCCGACATTCACAACAGTGCTGAAAATGTCATTTCAACATAAATATTTAAATTCAACCATCTACAGCTCATTTCAGAAACTGAACTTGTGCGGCTAGACCAACCTTAGGGAATAGGTATCAGGTAACCAACCCCGGTGGGTACTTTGGTCGTAGGCTGACAGGGAAAGGGGGTTTGCTTCGGCAAACCTGTGGTACTTCAAAAATTATGCAACGGATTCTTCTAGAGCTTTCTCCTGGCTTTTTGCTGGGATCTTTCCAGGCAAACATCAACATCCTGGAATTCTTGCAGGAATTCCTTTGATTGTTCTACCTCGGTTTTCTCCAAATACTCATCCAAGAATTCCTTTAGAGATTTTATCCAAAGATTCCTCCAGAAATTCCTTTTGGCCTTCCTCCAAGAATTGAGGTATTCACCTTCTCCTGCGGTTCTTCCAGCTATTCCTACAGAAATTCTTACTATGATACGTACAGAAATTCTTCTAGTGATTCCTATACGAATTTATTCTACCATTGTGGCTGGAAGTCAACTGGAAGTCTTCCGGGAAATCTTCCTGAGGTTCCTTCAGAAATTCCTCCTGCGATTCCTTCAGGGCCTTCGCTATAGATGCTTCCAGAACACCTCTACCGGTTCTTGAGAAGTTCCTTCTCTGGGTATTTCAAGGATTTTTTCTTTGGATTCTCTCAGGCATTCCTGATGGGGTTTCTCTAGAAATTCCTGTATAGTTCCCTCCAGCAATTCCTTCTAGGATTTCTGCAGAGATTTCTACAATGACACATCCCAGAATCCTTCTGATAATACCTTCTGATATTTTGCCTGTGATTTCTTCAGAAGCTCTCCGGTGATTCCTCCAGGAATTTTTATCCAAAATTTGTTATACAAGGATTCTTTCATAGATTTCTCATGGGATTCCCCCATGAATTCCTCTTGGTCTTTCTCCAGGAATTTCAACTGGATTTCTCAAGCTATTCCTGCTGTGGCTCTTCCAGCGATTCCTCCTAGGACTCCTCCGGAAATTCTTACTGTAATACCTCCCGAAATTCTTCTAGATATTCTTCTAAGAATTTCTCCAGAGATTCATCCAAAAACTTACTGGGATTATTCAGGGCAATTTTCCTAGGAACCTTGCCTTCGGTGTATCCTGCTGGAAATCCTTAAGGATCTTAAGGAACTCCTCTTGGCTTCATCCCGGAACTCCTCCTGGGATTCCATAAGCGGCTCCTGCTGCTTGTAATGCCTCCCGGGTCTCCACCTGAAATGATACTGCATGGATACCTCTAGAGTTTTTTCCTGCTATTCTTGCTGGGATTCTTCTAGGCATTTTTCCTAGGATACTTCCGGGAATGCTGTTGATTCTTCCAGAGATTTTTCTAAATAATCATCCAGGAATTCCTCTAGAGTTTTTATTCATGGATTACTCTAGAAATTAATCATGGTATTACTCTTGGAACTCCTCTTGGCCTTTTCCTTAATTCCTTAATTCCCGCTGTATAAATCCCAATAGAAATCTCTAGAGGAATCCCTAAACGAGTTCCGGAAATAGTAGGAAATTCCAGAGAAATGCTAGGAGGTATTACTAGGGAAATCTCCAGTTAAATCCTATAGGAATATACGAAAAAAAAACTTGTAATTAATTAGAAGGCACAGAATATTGCTAATTAACAAATTAAGAGATGAATTTAACAAAAATTGCGTTCTGGTGGTATTTGTACCCACGACTTCGTATTCGCTAGACCGCAGTATGGCCATTTATTTGAGGGTTCCTTCGGCATGGTTTTTATTTTAATTTCTGTGGTAGTTTTATTAGTATTTGATCATCAATTTCTTTGTATTTTATTTTTCTGTTATTTCAATGGCTATTCCTCTGAAATTATTTCAACAATTTCTTTTTCAGTTATTTTGCTAAATTCTCAGGAAATTTTATCGTGATTACTTTTGTATCTTTTTACGATTTGTATTTATATTTATTGCTTCCGAAAATAGCTTAATTGGAAATCCAAAAATTCTCAACTGGGCTTGCTCGAAAAAAGTTCTTTGGAATTCCTGACAAATTTCCAGAGAATTGTACGATAATTTTCCAATAAATTTACTCTAAAAATGAATTGCCAAAATATATTCTTTAAAAATTTCCATAAACATTCACAAAACAAATTTCTAAGAAATTCTTAAAGAATTTTCCGAAATCAGGCCTGGTAGCGAGTCACTTTTTAGTGATTTGGTCACTATTTTCGAGTCGGTCACTAAAAAGTCACTATTTGCACGAAAAAGTCACTAAAGTCACTTTTTTCAGAAAAATAATCACTAAAGTCACTATTTTGGTAATATGACAACATTGAGAAGACAAAATAGTAATTTAGATTAAAACGCATCGCCAAAATTTTCTTCAGAACGCTCATCTCACAAAAAAAAATTCGGCTGCGCCGCTTATTACACGGTTAAAGTTGTCTTATACCTACAGTTTCAATTCTTTTTTGGAACACTTGATTGAAAATGTGTATAAGACTTTACATAAATTTGTGATATATTTAAACTTATCCATTTTAACAGAACACAATTATTCGTTCATTCTTTTCATTTTATATTTCTGTTTAATTGTATCGCCGCTATGTCCACGCATTGTATTGTACTGGTAATGATGAGATGTTTGGACATTCGAGCTTTCCGGAGATAATACAAAATCCATGTTGGTAGAGACGAACCAGCCAAGGGCTGAAAGTCTCTTTAATAAAGACAAATCAATCAATCAATCAACAAAATCCATTGTTTTCTCCTGTATCGGTATACTTTAAGCGAATAAATTGTATAGCTAAAGAGTTTTTATGATAGGTGGAATTTCTGATGAACTAACTGTTAAGCTAGTACAGTGCAATGCTTTAAAAACCAGTTCGGTAAGGGCAACAAATTTGCAGTTATCGCATCGTTAGACGTCAAAACGGTGAACTATGTTTGTCCTAATGAACACTCGAATGAATTTCACGATCCCATTAACGTCAATTGATGTGAAGTGAAATGTACACATGTTGAAGTTATCGAATGCCAATTGTAGTAACATGATTTGTTCAGCATCTGTGGGCTGGAATGCGAAAAACTTTTTGAGGGAGTTTTTTGGTGTGTCTTATGTAAATCTTTACTGTTGAATTTAGTGAAATGTTGGCAGAATTATTTAAAAAGTTTTATTTAGAATTTATCCAGAAGTTTCTTCAAAACGCTTCTTTGAAAATTTCTTCAAGACTCTTTCGTTAATCTTTGTGTTTTTCTTGGAACCTTAATTTACCAATATCCTATATGCGATGATAACAAGTAAAACAACCATAACAGAGTATCCACTACGAAAACCTTGAAATTTTCAGGATATTTTCTTGAAAATCTCACGACATTCCGCAGATTTCATGGAGTATATTGTGGTAAAAATTCCATGATTGTCTTGCCATTCTTTGTAATTTCTCTTAAAATTCCTAAATTCAATTATATAAAATTTTCCTTCATCTAAGCTTTCATTAAAAAACATAGAAATTCATGTTTTTTGTGATTTCAGGTGGATTTAGAGAAATTTCTAGATAGTTTTCAGTGTTCTTGAACATATTTCGTATAAACTTTCTGATGATTATTGAGCAAATCCTTGAGAGACTTTATTTTTTCGGCGATCTGCGATCGGCAAAATATCTGTATGTTAACCCTGTTTAGATACATTTTGAGATGTTTCCTTATAAATATTCAATTAGATTACGTTTTGTCATAAAACATTCCTCAGTAAGTTTAAAAAACAGGTTTTGAAGAACCTTCAGAAAATATTCCTAGGGGTTTCTATAGGAAAGTATCTTGTCCACTCAGATTTTTTTAAATGGAATTCTGAAGGCATTTTTTGACCTCATATAGAGAGAAATTATCTTGAAAGTCTGGAAGTATTTTTGAATCAAGTTTCTAGTGGGGTAAATCGCCAATTGTGGCACGGCTAAAAATTCGCCAATTATTGCACACCCCATAAGAAAAGCATGGAGTGTGCAACAATAGGCGAGTTTTTAGCCGTGCAACAATTAGCAAATTACCCTACATATGCTGAAAAAGTCCTAAGGCTTTATGAATAAAATTCAGATAATTTGGAAAAGCTTTGTAATTTAAAACTTCTGTTGTAAAAAATCTCCCTTATATAGGAAGTGGAACCATCTCGGCAGGGGTCCTATTTTGGGCACTTTTCTGGTATAACTCAGCCAATTCTGAATCAATTGACAAAATTTTTGGAACGCGATGAGATACGTATAGTATCTAGCCGTGTACAAAATTTCAAGTCAATTGGTTTGGAATTGCCTGAGTTATAGCGAAGAGTGCCCAAAATACCGGCCGCTGCCCAAGTGGTTCGCTACCCTACAGGGGATGGCCAAAATGTTTGGGATAGGCAACTTTTTTCCCTCACAATAAAATTCAAAACGCTGTAACTTTTCATAGAGTGCATCAAAAATTCCCAAATTTTGACTGTTTGTTAACCTAGGCAATCGCGTCACTTGGGCGGTGGCTTCTATATTCGTCTGTTTTCCACTATTCACACAACTTTTGGAATGTGGTGAGATTGGTGTAGTATCTACCCGTGTACAACATTTCAAGTCAATTGGATCAAAATTGACTGAGTTATAGTGGAAAACAGACGAATATAGAAGCCACCGCCCAAGTGGCGCGATACCCTACTATATGTGCATCATTGGTACAATTTTGAGCTCGATTGGTTAATTTTTCGGAAAGCTAGAATCGTTCTCGTAAAACACTATTTTTTAGACAACTTATTTTTGAACTGTCATATCTCGGAAACCAGTGAACCGAATTTAATGAACTTTTGAACGTTTATCAACAATACATTGATGCTTCTCATGTCATTAAAATATAGGTACTTTTTGAACGTTGGAAAAAGTTATCATGGATTGAATCTTTTTGGATCTTTCTCGAAAAACTGTGATATGTTTTCATCTATGTCATTAAATGTTAGTGTCCAAAGATTTTCTGCTTCTGTTCTGAAGATATCTCTGATCAAAGAAATTAGAGCCTATTTGGATTGAAAGAACAACACATTTAGTAATTTTTGTATGATATTGTAAATTTGACTTATTTTCCTCTATATATGGGTCAAAATGTCAAACCGAGATAACTTTATTCATCGTGAGAAAATATTACATTTTAAAGCGTCGTATCAAGTTTGTTGATAAACGTTAAAAAAATCATTCAATTCGGTTCACTGGTTTCCGAGAAATGACAGTTCAAAAATTAGTTGTCTAAAAAATAGTGTTTTATCAGAACGGTTCTAACTTCGCGAAACAATCACCAATCGAGCTCAAACAGTCAAAATTTGAGAATTTTGGTGTACTCTATGGAAATTTACAGCATGTTGAACATTTTTGTGAGAGAAAAAAAGTTGCCTATCCCAAACATTTTGGCCATTCCCTGTATCCACTAATCCGCGAGCGGTAATGGCGGCGGCGGGCTAATCCAACCGATTCGAATTTTGACGTTTCTTGGGGATCGCAATCGGTTGGCGTCACCAAACGGTGGGTGAAGGGGTGAGGAGGAGAATTAAACTGTTTTGACTTTCCCCCATGAAACGTCAAAATCCGAACCGGTTGGATTAGCCCGCCGCCGCCATTACCGCTCGCGGATAAGTGGATACAGAGTAGTTAATATTCATTCTCATACAAATAATACTTTTTGGTAAAATTTATTATTGTTAATATAAAACCTATCATATTCTAATTCCTTCCAAAATCACTGAAATGTAGCTCAAGAACAAAAAAAAATCATGACTTTCTTAGGAATGAGTTAATTCATCGAATATTCAGCATATAAGTTAAATTTTTCAATAATTTTGAGGTCACTATTTGGTCACTTTTTTGATAGTTTTGGTCACTAAAGTCACTATTATTTTGCCACTCGATCGCTACCAGTCCTGCGAAATCATCAAAGGATTTTCTGAAAAAAATTTAGAAAGAATTCCAAAAGTAATTCCTTATTGCCGTGGTATCACAGTAACATAAATTTTAAAGAACCACCAAAGTTTTTTTTTTTTTTCAAATAAATTCTCGAATTAAATCTTTAAGAATTTTGCTGAAAAAATTTCCAAAGGAATTATCGAAGAAGTTCCCAAGGTAATAATCGAAGTATCCAAAATTTCCAAAGGAATTGCTGATGAAATTCCTAAATGAATTTTCAATGAAAGTAACATCGGAATTTCCGAAAGTTATTCCTATAGGAATTGCTGCAGGAATTCCTTACATAATTACTCAAGATATCTAGAAAAAATTGTCTAACCATTTTCATTATAATTATAGAATCGGATTATAAAAGAATTTCCGAAGGAGTTTTCGAAGGAATTCGCGAAAAAATAGCGAATAGCATAGATAATGAAAGTCCAAAAAATCGACAAAAATCCCAAAAAAAAGGAGAATAAATTGCCAAAGACATTTCCAAAAAAAATGCGAGGAAATTCCCAGAGTAATAGTCGAATGAATTACCAAAGGCTTTATTAGAAATATTCGCAAAAGAATCGCCTGACGAGTAGTTGGAGAATTTTAAAAAGCAAATATCTATAGAATTGCTGACATTAACAAAACAATGCTTAAAATACTACTAAAAATTGACAAAGGAACTCCCGAGAAAACAGTAAAAAAGCCAAATAAACTCCTAAAAGAATTGTCGAACAAATCTTCAAAATAATTTCCGATGATTTTTTAAAAGGATGCGTGAAAGGTGTTTAGTATCAAATTGCAAACGTATTACCAAATAAATTCTTAAAGAAATTGCCGAAGGGGATGCAAATATATTACCGAAGATATTGCCAAATACAAAGGAATTGCTGATAGATTTGCAAAAGAAGACTTGAATGAAAGCTGTTGAACTCAGAGTTGGCCTCAAATTCTTCCCAACCTAGCTGAATTATACGACCAAGTTTCAGAAAACTTGGCCAACAAAAACCTTATATGACGAAGAGAACAAACCTGCCGATAATACCTATTGTTACCCTACATATATCATACATGAAAGAAATTAAGGGCGAATCGCTATTTCCTTTTACAAAAAAAAGCAAAATAACCCGGAAGCCGCTGAAACTGGCACCCCCAAGGCACCCCCTAGGAAAAAATCCTAGATACGCCAATGGGGGCGGCTGATCTACGTCCGAGTGCCAGGGAAGGACTCTAAGCTCAACTGTGCACGATACGAATAATACGAACCGAGACCAACGGCAACGACCCCAGCGAACAAAAATAACTTGCGATTGCAAACTCGGTACGTGGAACTGCCGATCTCTCAACTTCATTGGGAGCACCCGCATACTCGCCGATCTTCTGAAAGACCGCGGGTTCGGCATCGTAGTGCTGCAGGTGTGGACAGGATTTATAGTGCGAATGTTTAGAGGTAATCATACCATCTACCAGAGCTGCGGCAACACACACGAGCTGGGAACAGCTTTCATCGTGATGGGTGATATGCAGAGGCGCGTGATCGGTTGGTGGCCAATCGACGAAAGAATGTGCAGGTTGTGGGACCAAGGGACGATTCTTCAACTTCAGCATAATAAAGGTGCACAGCCCACACTCCGGAAGTACTGATGGAAGGACGGATTTTACGCGCAGCTCGAACGCGAGTACGACCGCTGCCCAAACCACGACGTCAAGATCATCATAGGGGATCTAAACGCTCAGGTAGGCCAGGAGGAGGAATTCAGACCGACGATTGGAGAGTTCAGCGCCCACCAGCAGACGAACGAAAACGGCCTACGACTCATTGATTTCGCCGCCTCCCAGAACATGTCCATTCGTAGTACCTTCTTCCAGCACAGCCTCCCGTATCGGTACACCTGGACAACAAACGGAATCGCAAATCGACCACGTTCTGATAGATGGACGGAACTTCTCCGACATTATCGATGTCAGGACCTATCGTGGCGCTAATATCGACTCTGATCACTACCTGGTGATGGTTAAACTGCGCCCAAAACTCTTCGTTATCAACAATGTACAGTACCGGCGGCCGCCCCGGTACGATCTAGAGCGACTGAAGCAACCGGATGTCGCCATCGCATACTCGCAGAATCTCGAGGCAGCGTTGCCGGACGAGGGTGTGCTCGATGTGGCCCCTCTAGAGGACTGCTGGAATACAGTAAAAGCGGCCATCAACAACGCAGTCGAGAGCACTATCGGGTACGTAGAACGGAGTCGACGAAACGATTGGCTCAACGAGGAGTGCAGAGCGGTTCTGTAGGAGAAGGATGCAGCGTGGGCGGTAATGCTGCAGTTTGGAACCCGCCAGAATGTGGAGCGATACAGACAGAAGCGGAATCAGCAGACCCGTCTCTTTCGGAAGATACAACACCGCCTGGAAGAAGCGGACTACGAGGAAATGGAACTGCAGAGCCGTTCACAAGAAACACGTAAGTTCTACCAGAAGCTCAACGAATCCCGCAAAGGCTACGTCGCAAGCCGAAATCTGCAGGGATAAGGACGGCAGCCTCCTGACGGACAAACGTAAGGTGATCGAAAGGTGGAAGCAGCACTTCGACGAGTACCTGAATGGCGAAGAGAATGTAGGCACGGAGGCCAAGGCAGCGGAGGAAATTACTATGTTAGTGCAACAGAGGACGGGAACGAACCAACTCCCACGCTGAGGGAAGGTAAGGATGCCATCCACCAGCTCAAAAACAACAAAGCGGCTGGTAAGGACGGTATCGCAGCAGAACTTATCGAAATGGGCCCGGAAAAGTTGGCCATCTGTCTGCATCGGCTGGTAGTCAGGATCTGGGAAACCGAACAGCTACCGGAGGAGTGGAAGGAAGGGGTAATCTGCCCCATTCACAAAAAAGGTGATCTTTTGGAATGTGAGAACTTCAGGGCGATCTCTATTTTGAATGCTGTCTACAGAGGGCTATCCCAGCTCATCTTCCGTCGTCTGTCACATGAAACGAATGAGTTCGTAGTTGGTTCGTAGGAAGTTATCAAGCCGGCCTCATCGACGGCCGGACGCCGGTCGACAACGGATCAGATCTTTACCGTACGGCAAATCCTCCAGAAATGCCGTGAATACCAGGTCCCAACGCATCACCTGTTCATCGACTTCAAAGCGGCATACGACAGTATCGACCGCACAGAGCTATGGACGAAAACGGCTTTCCTGGGAAGCTGACTAGACTGATTAAAGCAACGCAACGATGGACGGTGTGCAAAACTGTGTAAGGATTTCGGGTGAACTATCCAGTTCATTCGAATCTCGCCGGGGACTGCGACAAGGTGATGGACTCTCATGCCTACTCTTCAACATCGCTCTGGAAGGTATGATGCGACGAGCCGGGCTCAACAACCGGGGTACGATCTTCACGAAATCCGGACAATTTGTCTGTTTTGTGGATGACATGGATATTATTGCTAGAACATTTGGAACGGTGGCAGAACTGTACACCCGCCTGAAACGTGAAGCAGCAAAGGTCGGGCTGGTGGTGAATGCGGCTAAGACAAAGTACATTCTGGTAGGTGGGACTGAGCGAGACAGGACAAGCCTTGGCAGCAATGTTACGATAGACGGGGATACTTTCGAGGTGGTAGAAGAATTCGTCTACCTCGGTTCCTTGCTAACGGCTGACAATAACGTGAGCCGTGACATACGAAGGTGCATTATCATTGGAAGTCGTGCCTACTATGGGCTCCAGAAGAAACTGCGGTCACCCCCGCACCAAATGTACCATGTACAAGACGCTAATAAGACCGGTGGTTCTCTACGGACACGAGACATGGACGATGCTCGAGGAGGACCTTCAAGCACTCGGAGTTTTCGAGCGACGCGTGCTAAGGACGATCTTCGGCGGTGTGCAGAAGAACGGTGTGTGACGGAGAAGGATGAACCACGAGCTCGCTGCACTCGACGGTGAACCCGACATCCTGAAAGTGGCTAAAGCAGCAAGGATACGGTGGGCAGGGCATGTTGCAAGAATGCCGGACAACAACTCTGCAAAGTTGGTGTTTGGGTGTTTGCCAACCATCCGGTTGGTACAACAAGGCGTGGAGCGCAGAGAGCACGATGGGCGAACCAGGTGGAGCGTGATCTGGCGAGCGTTGGGCGTGACCGACGTTGGAGAGCTGCAGCTGCAAATCGAGTATTATGGCGGCAAATTGTTGATTCAGTATTATCATGAATTTGATGTTAACTAAATAAATGAATGAATCTCGGCATCTCGGTGAAATGTTAGTTTCAACATTTCATACTCTGCCGCTGAATGCCAGAACAGACGCTGTTTGAGTCGCATCTCCTTGGTGAACAGTCGCACGGGACGTACCTCCTCAATCTACCTGAAGTCAGAATGTCACCAGTGCTCTGCCTATGAACTACCAGCTTTGTACATAACTACTCTTACCTGGTGGTCTCTGTCATTGTCTGATTCTTGGAACCATGAGATTGGATGCTCCTTCCATCTCTATCAGGTTGTCGACTCACTTGCAGCCCGATAAATTAGAACATTGGTAGTTTATTTCCAAATTACGTCTGCCAAAAATTTAGATAGGCTTGGTAGAATAGTACCAGTATACCTAGCAATTCTGAGTCGTTTGCAATAGGTTCTGTATTTAATCCCTGGTCCGACCCTTTTTTTTTTACTTATTTATGTGTAATATTGTTAACACAAGCTTCTCATACATACCATCCTCCCCTTTTGCAGACCAACGTACCGAACAAAATCGACATCAAGATTCGGCGGGCGTCCATCCTGGAGGACTCCTACCGGATAATCAACTCGGTCACCAAGGTGGAACTGCTCAAAACCAAGCTGTGGGTGGAATTCGAAGGCGAGGCCGGCCTCGACTATGGTGGACTTGCTCGGGAGTGGTTCTATCTGCTGTCGAAGGAGATGTTCAATCCCTACTACGGCCTGTTCGAGTACTCCGCCATGGACAACTACACGCTGCAGATCAACCCGTCCAGTGGGCTGTGCAACGAGGAGCATTTGAACTACTTCAAGTGAGTACTCTGCAAAAAAAAGGTTTACCTTATGGCACAGTTGAATCATCGACATGAACATTTCCAGGTTCATCGGGCGAATAGCGGGCATGGCCGTGTACCACGGGAAACTGCTGGACGCGTTCTTCATACGGCCGTTCTACAAGATGATGCTGCAGAAGCAAATCGATCTGAAAGACATGGAGTCCGTCGATACGGAGTATTACAACTCTTTGCTGTACATTAAGGAAAACGACCCGTCGGAGTTGATGCTGACTTTCAGCGTCGACGAGGAGAGTTTCGGTACCACTAGTCAACGGGATCTGAAGCCGAATGGGGCCAACATCGAGGTGACCAACGAGAACAAAGACGAGTACATCAAACTGGTGATCGAGTGGAGGTTCGTGGCCAGGGTAAAAAGTCAAATGCATGCATTTTTGGAGGGATTCGGGTCGTTGGTGCCACTGCATCTGTTGAAGATCTTCGATGAGAACGAACTGGAGCTACTGATGTGCGGAATTCAGAGTATTGATGTGAGCGATTGGAAGAAAAACACGCTCTACAAAGGTGATTACTACGCAAACCATGTGGTGGTCCAGTGGTTCTGGCGGGCAGTGCTCTCGTTCAACAACGAGATGCGATCCCGGCTGTTGCAGTTCGTGACGGGTACCTCGAGGGTGCCCATGAACGGCTTCAAGGAACTGTACGGCTCCAATGGACCGCAGATGTTCACCATCGAGAAATGGGGCACGACCGACAACTTCCCGCGAGCACATACGTGGTAAGTTTGGGTTTGATTTCTTTTAGTTGAAAGTTTTCCATATTTTTCGACTGATTCCTAACTTGTCCATTCTTTGACAGCTTCAATAGACTGGATCTCCCGCCATACGAGAGCTATTCTCATCTGAAGGACAAACTGGTTAAAGCCATCGAGGGCAGTCAAGGTTTCGCCGGAGTAGACTAGAGTCCGGAACCAATTCACACACACACACACACAAGTGCAACTGATTACAATACTACATTCCCCTCCTTTGCAAAACAGTAGCCACACGCACACCAAGCAAATTGAAACACCCCCTAGGAGGAACATTTTCTCACCAAGAGAAAACGACGAGTCGTTCTTAAATTATATCTAGTTGTAAAACAGTTAATGTACAGAAACGAAGCAAAAACAAGCAAGCACTTTCGATTATAGGACAAGGGAAACAATTTTTCAACGTAAGAGTAGGAAATGCTACAGGAAGTCTGCCATAATAAGTAACCGATTGCGAGTCTCCTCGTTCCATAGAGTCAAACATACACACACACACAAACACATCCAGACGCACTAGTAAGTTATTCCCACTCAAGTTTTACTAGGAATGTTTTTAAAACGTATAGGTATTTGAAGCCGGTTCAGGGAGTCGAAGGATGGAGCAAAAGGGAGTGCCTTGCTGCGAACGAGTCAGTCTAAACGAAAGTTTATACAAAGCAATAGGAAGTGAAAAAGTTTTAAAACCCATTGGCATAACACATATTTACAAGAAGGAAAAATTGAAAAATGACGCTGTCCAGTGACTGGATTGCGTTGGCAAAGTCCTGGTTTTGTTGTTTCTTGCAGAGGGTTTGCGCACAAGGAAAGTGATTTTTGAAAGCTGGTCAATGGAATTTAGTTCAGTCAGCTAGGTACATATATTGTTGAAATCGGAATGATGTATGAATGTATTATTTAATTTATAGTGAACACAACTATCACTATTGGAGTCAGCATTGTCATTTAATATTCGAAAGCCATGTACAAGTTGCGGATTGCGAGCCGATTCTTCAACTTTAGCATAATCGCCGTGCGCATCGCACACTCAGGAACACACTCTTCCCACCGTAACACCTGGTGATCGCCACAGCAGATGGAATGCTAAATCGACCACCTTCTTATTGACACTTCTCCCACTGTATTGTCGTTAGGACCTTTCGTGGCGCTAACATAGACTATGGCCAATACGTAGTGATGGTCATGCTGCACCCAAAACTCTGCGTCATCAACAATGTACGGTACCGACGATCGCCTCTGTACGACCATAGAACGACCGAAACAACCTGATAATCGCATGTGTAGTACTCTTGCGTAAAAGAGCATCAAGAGATCATATTAGCCTCATTTTGGTGGCCTACATTCATGTCATTTGGGGCAATGATTAACTAAAAGATATGTGTAGACCCTTCTCTAACAGGAACATCAAAGTGTAGACGTCTCATAGTAAAACGCGATTCAGAATGCCCCCTTAGGATTAGAAATTCCTAGACAAAACTCAATCTATGAAAGCAACTAACGTTGCGAAAAAAGGGTACTATCATTGGATGCGATGCTTATGCTCACCATATTGTATGGAGTAGAACCGGAATCAACAGCAGAGGTAAGTCTCTTTTTGATTTCATAGCTCAAAACGATATCGATATATGCAATAGGGGTAATTCTCCTACATTTGTCAATGCTATAAGAGAAGAAGTGCTGGACTTAACTCTTCGTAATTCAGTTCTATCAAGTAGTATAGGAAATTGGCAGGTGTTACGAACACGAAGCGTGAAGTACATTTGAATCCACATAATTTCGAACGAATTCCTTTCCAACCATTTCCTACGACTAATCAAGCGAGCCGCATCATAAAACCCCAATCAATTTTGAACAATCATGACCTACCACAATATAATAGGGCCCGCGATTATAAACGTAGAGCAGAGCGGCAATGTTTATCAGCATAACGAAGCAAAAGCTATGCGGCTGAGGGACTCGACTGACTTTGAGCAGCATGATAAAATAAACAATCGGAAGCGACACCCGATGGAAATCATACCAATAGCCTAGCAGTTCGATAGCATTCTAAATGTAATCAAAATCCATTATTGAACTTGATCTTGAAAATTAGGCCAGCTGATCAGATCAGATAAATCAATCAATCCTGTGCAAACACAAAAAACCATGTACCCGCGAAAGATCATTCTAGAAATCTGGCCTCTCATATATTCATGTTAAAACACGTACCAAAAGTGTAAATGTGTAGATCGTAACGAGAGCCGCTATTCATCCTTTCAGGAAAGAGCATGTGTAATTTTTGGTAGGCCCTGCGACTATAAAAGAGGAAGATCAATAAAGACGAGAGACAGTTTTGTTTTTGGACTCCACACTGAATACCTCCCGGATAAGTATTTTGCCACTCAAATTTCGTTAATCCTGAACTTGCACTTGCGAAGCTTAAATTATTCTGATCACTTGATTGGATAATCAATGTTCAAAAGTGTTGATACTTAGAATCGTGGAAGTCAAAATCATTGGATCGGTCTAACTTTTTCTCACTCTAGTAAGCCAAGGTTCCGAATGCGAGTAACGTTAGCATGAGTCTAGAAAGGCCTAAGTGCTACTACACACGATTTTAGACGAGTCCCCAATCATTGAATCTATCGAGCTAGGGTTCCGAATGCGAGAACGTTGGCATGAGTCTAGAAAAGGCCAGTTTGATTTAGATTCAAGTGTGAAGGCATTTATATCTTACTCTGGTAAGCCAAGGTTGCGAATGCGAGTAACGTTGGCATGAGTCTAGAAAGGCCTAAATCCTTTTTTTTTTTTTTTTATCTATTTCGTTTATTTCAAGGCTCACTCGCCGATTTCAGCTTTGCAGAGCCAATATTCGTTACATTTATTTTGTATTATAAATAGGTAAAGTTACTCCTTTCCGATTTTTATTTTTCGGCACAATATTCTTTTCCTCCGACGGAGTGTCGATTACAGCAGCATTGTGGCCCGTGTTGGAGGACCCCTGTTCCGCACAAACTTTTTTGGTTGCATTGTCTTTTTGTTTGTTTGATCGCCGGCGCTTGTGAGTCACAACGTTGAAATCACCAGATGATGTGCTCGCATTGTCTTCGACATCAGTCCAGTCCTCATTGTTCTGCGTTTTTGGTTCTTCAGACGTAGGTTCATTTACAGCGGGTGATGGCTCTTCGTTGGTGTTGTTGATTGGGGGGAAATCGATGTGATTGAACAACTCATCGGAGTGCGGTGAAGTTGTTTTATTGCTTGTGGAAGAACTGTAGTTCGGACACTTCTCCTTCGGGTGGGCCGGTTGGCCGCATTGATAGCATGATTTAGGCTGAGAAAGATAAGAGACCATTGTTCTCTCATTTTCGATGGTGATATATGATGGAATATCGCGAAGTAATCGCATCCTCAAAACGCGCACGCCATTCGGAAGTCCGGCGAAATAGTGCTTCCACGTATCGTTCCGTATGGAAATCACCTCTCCATACTTTAGCATATGGTCGCTGATAGTGGAATTGTCCATTGATAGTGGAAGATCGTGTATTCGCACGGTGACGGCGTCGCTGTCCACATGAACGGGGATACGAAACATTTTACCCGCGCAAAGCATTGTTCGTTTACAATTGTTGTCCAATTGATAACGCGATGCAATATCGAAATTCTTCATTTCGATAAGCACACAGTTGCGTGCGTGATGCAACTGTATGCTCTCCACATGCGAATATTGGAGATTGATCTCCTTCTCCAAAAACTGCTGCACTGTTTTTATATCCGGACGAACCGGCAGAACAGTGAAATCAATCACAAGTGTGTTTTTTCGTACACTACACATGGTTGTGATCGAGAGATCGAGAGCAAAGCGAAACAAGAAAACACGACCGACGTACGCGAGAATTGGCAGTCAACTGAAGGCCTAAATCCTATCACACACGATTTGGACTGAAACGATTCGACAACCCGGCACTGGACCAACTCAGGCGTGATACAGGCGTCTTCCCTCTTTTATGAAAAATCGGTATCGCTAAACACCCACCAAACGAAAGCTGAAGGTCCCCTCTTTCATTTGAGACTAAAATGAGAAAGTTCTATCGGCGGGTCTAGAACATTTTTTTTTCAAATATTACCGTGGGGTGCCCTAATTTCGTGCGGGCCCAAATTTCGTTAACTTCTGACATCTAGGAGCATTATTATCTAATTAACAGCGGAATCATCCAAAATTTGCTCTAATTTCAAAACTGCATTTGATCTCAATACAATTCACAAAAAAAATAAATGAAAAATTTGATATATGTCAAAGATTGAAAAATAAATTGCAAATGTATGCAAATAGCAGATCCCATATTCAGAGATACGAGAAAATCAACACTCACGGAAATAAACAAGTATTACAATCTCTAACAGAAGTAAATATTCCAATTTATGTTTGATTATTTCAATTCAATATGTTTTATTATAATACGCAATAAAATTACTTAAAAATGTTGTTTTCTTATTTTGTTTCAACATTTATGTTATTGGCGAAATTAGGAACCCACAATTTGTATGGGTCCCTAATTTCGTGCACTCTTTTTTATAACTTTGTTTTAGAGGTTCATGTGTACTTGTAGCCATCGCATGATTCGGTTATTTATAATAGTTCTAATAACTAGTTTAATTGGTTTAAAATTAGCTAGGGACTTCTCATAAACTACGTAGAAAGTGAAAAAAATAAATAAACAAATAATAAATGTGGGAATACTAAGTAAATTCGGGATAATTTTATTTACCCAAATATTGGGAGTAGTACCTTACAGCCGCTAGTTTCATTGAAGCAAATTATTGCCGTAAGCCATATTGCCAGAACACAATTTTGGAAGACGACACTTTACTAGAACTAACCTCCCGAGGAATGTGCCTATTAATGGCACATAAATTATGTGACATAATAGAAAGGTGAACAACTACAATTAGGTACAAAAATGAATTGATTCACATTACTAATTATTAATAAAGTTAGTGAACATTTGATTCAAATAACAAACAATATATTGTTTGATTGAGATGTCAATTAAAAAGCAAAACAAACGTCAAAAATAATAACCCTTAAAACTACAGAAGGATTTTTGGAAATCTTAATGCAAACATCCGGGACGAACATGGGAAACAGCAAGTATTCACTAATGTTTCGTCACAGACATCGATTTTATCTACACGTTATGGGTTCATGGGTATTATACAAGTATGCTGCGTTTCGAAAATTAACACATTTAGGCGAATTCTACGTCTTTTAGAGTGAACGAAATTTGGACCCATTTTGAACGAAATTTGGAACCCGTGCACGAAATTTGGCACTTTCAAACAAATCGAAACTAATGCTGTAACTATCTTGTATAATGTGAAGTTGCCTAATTTATATTTTTCTTGGGAGCTACAGTGCCAGCACTAAATATTATTGAAGAAAATAATCTGATATACTTTATGGTAAAATTTCAGCAGTTTATCAAACTTTGAGAATTCTTAAGTGCTCGAAATATGGGCACCTCACGGTACTATCTCTGAGACTTGTTTTTTCTCTTTTCAACCTTGAGTGTAGCTAATGAGCATGTATGAGGTCGCCCATTGTCCTTTTAAAAAAGTAAACGGGTCAAATCAAAAATTAAAAATTTTCCTTACAAAATGTTGCTTAGACATAAAGTGCAAAAAAATATTTAAGGAAGTTGAAATAGGATTTCAGCAGTATTTGGGCATATGTACAAATAAACTTCGCCTTTTATACATGTGGAAGTAGTTATTGCGGCTTCAATTTTCTTAGTTTTTATTGACAGTGTCTCATGATTTAAAAGTTTTACGATCGAAGTAGGCCGAGTAATGTCAACAAAAATAAAATATACTTCAAAGTAGCTCGGATCACGGGGTACAACATTTGGAAGGTAATCCATTTCGGAAAACTGAAAGTTTTTTGATGATGCAATTATCATTCAAAAACATGAATAAAACGATCTAGAACTCCACACTAATTTAATCATCGTGAAGGTTTGTCTTATATTCTTGAAAATGCCGTGGCTCGGATAGAATTATCACATGCCGGTATTTGTTCAATTTGTGCACCTTTATGGTACCTAAGACTTAAACATTTTTAGTTAATTTAGTCTATTGCAGTTAGGTATAGCTCCTTTATTTTTAAGAAACAACTACAACATGAAACCTCTAAGCGACGAGGAAAACCAAACCAAGGAGTATGTATTGTGTTTGAAGAAGTTATTTCCGCCACAATTATCATCGAAAGCAGTTAATATTCACAGTTTTAGATTTGTTTAGTAAAATTGTCTAATATCGGATAATTGGACATAAAAATTATATTAATAACCGTAGGGGTAGGCGGGGCAATATGGACACCCGGGGCAGAATGGACACTAAGGTGGCCCACACTTATATGAAAAACAAAAATTTCGAAAAATGCCAAGTCTTACCTCCTAAATCAGTTATTTTGGACTCCCAGAAGCTACGTTCAAAATTTGAGCAAAATCGATTGAGCCTAAGGGGGCGCTCAAAACGCTTAAAGTTTGTATGGGAAAACTTGGCCAAATGTATGCAGAAATTTTAAGTTTTCGAATTTTGCCACTAGGTGGCGCTGTAAGCGTTCAATAAACAAACCCTTTGGTATTATTGTAGGTGACTATATGCCAAACAACTTTGTCGAAGACCGCGAAGTGATCCAACGTCTGTGGAAAAAGTTATACCCTAGGAAAAGTGAGGATAAACTTTATTGTTGTTTTTCCAATACATGTAAAGGAATAATATCAATAATGAAATCTCAATACTTTACCTCACTTTACCTAGGGTATAACTTTTTTCGCAGCCGTCGGATAACTTCGCGGTCTTCGACAAAGTTCTTTGGTATATAGTCACCTACAATAATACCAAAGGGTTTGTTTATTGAACGCTTACAGCGCCACCTAGCGGCAAAATTCGAAAACTTGAAATTTCTGCATACATTTGGCCAAGTTTTCCCATACAAACTTCAAGCGTCTTGAGCGCCCCCTTAGGCTCAACCGATTTTGCTCAAATTTTGAACGTAGCTTCTGGGAGTCCAAAATAACTGATTTAGGAGGTAAGACTTGGCATTTTTCGAAATTTTTGTTTTTCATATAAGTGTGGGCCACCCTAATGGACACTCTCAATATTTTGAAATATGCGAACTTTTTTGAACTTTTAATGAATTGAGAATATAGTCCATTTGTCTAAAACGTAGTTTCAGGAAAGAAACATTCGAAATTAAAATTATACTTGATTTTACACGAAAAAGTTGCGTCCTCCGTTTTTTGTGCATGGAAATTATAATTTTCACACCATGTAAAATAAGATTTAGTGATTAATTTATTGCCGGTCGATTAAAACCTGATATTTCTTGAACACATGCAAGTAGTTTTGCTGTACCTACATGCTTAACATGTTTATATTTTCTTCTTTATTATATCAAAAATCAAATTTGGAAATATCTTCTGCTGCCGGGGCAAAATGGACACTCACCTTTTTGAAAGAAGCGGCAAGGGAAAAATATAACCTAAATCACAAACCAACCAAATTCTTTGATTTCAGTATATTTTCGGTTAAATGTTCACTATACTAGACATAGGGTGAAACAAATTGGTCAAAAAACGACAGCAGTGGAAAATAGTTGTTGTAGGCACAGCTTGTACATGCCGACAAAAACGAAGCTTTATCCAAAACAGCCTGAATTAAAATTAACTGAACAAAAATGAACTACTTCGGCGTATTATTTATCCATAATAGTTGTTTTGTAATGAAATGACTTTATATGTGTAAATAATGTATGAAATTCGTAAAAGTCTCATGGTGTCCATATTGCCCCATGGGGGTGTCCATTCTATCCCGTATGCTTGAAGACGGTCATGAAAAACTAACATTTTTCATAACATTTTTTGAAGTGGATAAATCATTTTTCTTCGTGAGCATTCTTATGCAACAGATGCTAAATAGATTTTAAAAGGATACATGTATCAAAAAACTAAACTTTTTTGACATTTTGCCAGGTAAAGTTGGCAAAAACCTTAGGGTGTCCATATTGCCCCGCCTACCCCTATATCTTTGTAAACAGGTAGCCTTACTCAATTGACAAAAATAGAATAATAAATGCTTCAATTCTACAGCTTTATTGACATATACGCTTGTTGTACATTAAAGTACATATGTATGTGCACATACATACAGAACGAGCAGATTTTCCCCCCTATGGTTTAGAAAAAAAAATACATACAGAACGGATTGAAAATGTCTTAAATTGTTCTTGTTTCTACTTGCAGGTTGTTGATATTATAACAACTTTTTTCTGAAAGATATCAAAGATAGCAGTTAGTACTACCCCACAAAAAATTCAGACTTGCTCATTTAAATTTATCTCATTCAATGGGGGTAGCGAACTACTTGGGCAGCGGCCGGTATTTTGGGCACTCTACACTATAACTCAGTCAATTTCAAACCAATTGACTTGAGAAATTTTGTACACGGCTAGATATTATAGGGTGTCCCAGAAAGTATGGGCACAACTTTGTATAGCGAAAATACAATAATTTTCTTCACGAACAACAATTTTTATATTTTTGTATTTTTATTCAAAGTATATTAATTGATACCTGTAAAGAGTTTGTACATAAAAAGGGGTTTCGTATGCACTCATCGCGTTCCAAAAATTGTGTCAATTGGTTCAAAATTGGCTGAGTTATAGCAGAAAAATGCCCAAAATAGGACTCCTGCCGAGATGGTTCTACTTCCCTATATACCCATTAGATTTACTCTCTATGAGTTTAAATATTATTTGAAACCTTCTACATGGAGTTGCGGCCCTTGTTTGTGAAATATGTAGTGCTGTAAGAACTACAACTTCTCATGAAGGGAAAACGTGGCAGGTCTAGCGCTACTACCGATGACGCAGAAAGAAATTGCTCGTTGCAGTTGTGTTCTAGGTGCTACAGGGAGATGATCAAAGACAAGCAACTTGTTTGCACTAAAGCTGAAGTATATTGAAACTTGTTGAACATCATTCAAACTTCTCATAAAGTTGCTGCGGTAGCTGAATATTTGCGGGCAAAACCCAGAGAACAGGCTGATCAGACGAAGCTTTCAAATATTCATGAACTGTCTTCCAGATGGAAACCGGCGTCAACGAGTGACCAGAACAGTAAACCGATTTTGTTCACCGATGATTTGCTTTTGATAACGAAAAGGGCCCATAAAGCAACAGCTGCAAAGGCGATGGTATCCAGCATAACCATGCTGAGGATGACGGACTCGATTCCCGGTCAGTCCAGGACTTTTTCGTGATGGAACTTTTCTCGACTTAAATGAGTAGCATGAAAAATGGTAACTGGCAAAAGAAGTTTTCAGTTAAAAACTATGAAAGTGCTTGTAGGAGATAAAATAAGAAAATTTCAAACAAATCGAACAATTTCATTTATTCTTGTTATATCTCCTACAGTGCTCATAAAACAAGCTAAGAAGCAGGCTTTGTCCCTGTAGGGACGTTACGCCAAGAAGAAGAAGAAGAAGACGAAAGAAAACATGTGTCTTGAGTACCAGACGCGCATTGAAGTTGAGAAGCTGTTTGAGGAGAATATATGACGAAGTCACACCCCGAAATTTCAAGAGCACAAATCTGAAGAACCAAATGACGGTATGTGCTGTAAAGTTGGTCGATTGGGGACCTGCTGGTATCAGTCAAATTCGAGACCCTAAAGACGTATACGCAACTGTCATAGGGTAGGGCGGGGCAAGATGAGCACCCTAAGGATCACGTTGAGTTTATTGAAAGTTAACGCAATTTTTCAAACTACCTCTCAATAGTTCTTTTCTATATCATGTTTTCTATCACCCATAAACATGGGAGGGTTCAAAATTCACAATAAGGATGATTTATTTGACTAAACAAAAAAGATGTTTTATGGTCAGTTCGAACATGCTACGGGGCAAGACGAGCACTATATTAAAATCCCAATATTTTAACTATAAATTGGCCATACAGTGATTGATATAGCAAATCTTCTTTATAGCTATAGTATCACGTACTAAAATTATTTTTTTTTTTATTATTGAAAAAAAATGCGGTTTTATAATACTTTATACAAAATGACCCGAAAAACAATAAACGATTATTAAGTTGCTTATTTTTAGAAATTTACGCAACCAAATAGTTGCAGAGGTTACGGAAACCTATGTTCGGCACTATAGAGTGGATTCCAATAATTTCAAAATATTTTCTATATTCCCCTCAGGGGTGCTCATCTTGCCCCACTATAGGTAAATAACTAAAATTGAATAAATTTTAATGTTAGTTTTTAGAAAATATTTTCTAATACAAATTGTAAAAATTTGATTCTGACATTAAAACCTTATTTTATTCTGATGATTTCTTATAAGAAAATGCTAAAAATCCATGCTATTGACTAATTTGACGATATTTTTCAATTCGTTCATTATGAAGTACCGTGAGGTCGCCATTCACCGCTCATTTAACAGCATTTTCGTAAAGTATATGACATTAAAAATCGATGTTTGTGAATATTGCATTTTAATTTACGTTAACTACTCAACTATTATGTTGTTATTATAGAAAAAATATAAAACGATTGTAAAATATGTTTACAATCGAAAACTTAAAAATTCAAATGTGTTATCTCTTGGCTCCTATTATCGCTCATGCATCCATTCACCGCTCATAATGGATCCATTCACCGCTCACTCGATTATTTTTTCATGGAGTCACAGAAACTATGCATTTATAAAAACAAAATAACTTTTATTTACCAAAGTATTGATGATTAATGACGTTCAGTTCATCCTGTTTTGTCAAAATGGAATCTTTAACGGGTTTTACCTGTTGGATGTTTTTTTCCACTGTTTGCCCTGAGCAGTTCCCATGTTGTCCTGCAGCGCAGTGTGAGAAATATGTTTTGAGAACGTGATTTCAGGTACACCCATATAAAAGCTTGGTGAAACGAAAGTTTTTTAATGTGGCAGCATGTTACATTCACTTTTGTTACGATACTTTACTAACATTTGATCATTTTTGTATGATTGACCCAAAATGAGCGGTGAATGGCGACCTCACGGTACCTTATATTAGGTTTACAAACAGGATAAACATTATTCTAACGGATTATGAACTTGTTTGGGCAAAATTCATCATAAAAGTAGTAAAACAGAGGGGTGCTCATCTTGCCCCGGGTGGCCATCTTGCCCCGTCCTACCCTAGGATGCAAACACATTATTGGAATTCAAATGAACAGTATATAACTCGATTTTATACTCACTGTTCTAGTACTTTCACCACACTTCCATAAACACAAAACTGTCATCTGCTGGATTTCCCATTCACATGGGACTAACGCTTTTATGGGTAGAATAATAAACATAATATAAAAAATATAACGTCGGAAAGTCATGCTTGTAATGGAAATCAGTGTTTTGTCATGAATGTGTTCTTCGAAAAAAAAAAAAGAAAAAATATACCTATTTAAAAAAAATGTTCTAGAACCGCCGATAAAACTTTCTCATTTTAGTCTCAAATGAAAGAGGGGGCCCTTAGCTTTCGTTTGGTGGGAGTCTTAGCGATACCGATTTTTAAAATTAATGTTGTCCACCAGACACACCGTGAAAGAAGAAAAATAAATCACGATTGTTTTTTTTTTATGTGACCGACCTGAACAGGTCTAGTTGGTCTAGTCGTGCCATAGTGACAAGCGCCCTTTTAGGGAAGGCAATATTGAACTGAACAGTCGTGAAAAATTAGTGAAAGTGAACTAACATTCACAAGGTTTTAGTGGTACGAGATACAGCACTGTTCAGACAGTCTTGGACGGCGATTTTTATGCAACGAGGTTTGAGTGAACTCAAGGAAATTCCGAAACAAACCTGAGATTCAGCAAACATGTCTGCAAGGTTCGTATTGAACAAGAACGGCCATTGCCGTCTTTATAATGAAGATGATACAGTGTGTGATAGCACTTGGAGTGTTCGAGCGAAGCGTGCTGAAGACAATCTTCGACTCGACCTCGCTGCACTTTACGGCGAGCTCAACATCCTGAAATAGCTAAAGCTGGAAGAATACGGAAGGCATGGCATGTCTTAAGAATGCCGAACAACAAAACTGTAAAAGTGGTGATTGCTACAAATCCGGTTTATCCAAAAACGACCGGATAAAACGTGATCTCATCTAGAGAACATAGGGTGCAAACGAGAATGAAGAACGGCACCTGCAAACCCGAGAAGTTTTTGTTCCCCTATGGAAAAAAAAACGTGTGCTGTGATATCTCCTATCAATAATCGGTTTGATTTGTTTGTTTCCCGGCGTTTATGCAACGTCTTTCCGTCGTATGTATATATTGTCATTTCCGTTTTGACTTCGACGTGGGATGTGGTTTTCTTCGCAGAAGAACCACCTACGGTAACAATGTTCAAACGACCTCCATAAACGCCTCCCAAAGAACCTGACATTCATGGTGTCAGCTTCGTACTTCTTTCCTATGTTCCTTTTCCCTCTCTTCTTCCCTCTGATCTTCGCGCTGTCTCTTTTGCGCCGTTGCGCTTGGGAACTCGTCCACAAAATAAAAGGTAAAATCTCTTAAAAAACATCCGTCCCAGACAGATCGCGCACTCCTCTGCCTCGTTCCTTCGCGTCGCACAAAGAGACACACAACAAATCTTCTACACGATACACGATTAAAATGCTTCTCCTGATATCTCCCGCATAACACTTGTCTTCTTCATTTGGCTTTCTGGTGCTTGATGATGATGATGATGGATGGATGACGACCCGGCTCCGTGGAGAGTTACCTACTCCTTTCGCCGGTGGATCGGAATGACTGCTTTGTCGAAGGGTGATTTGTACTTGATGCCCGAATCGGTGAAGAACTTGTCCGGAATGCCCAGGCTGCACAGGTACAACCGACCGGTGGCACTCTCCGGACCGAGGTCGTTCAGCGGCAAGATGGGCAGAATTGAGCATTTGGCCGAGATGGAATCGAGTCCCCCGGCGGGCGGATCAATCGCCAGTACCGGGGCGCGGCTCTCCGCGAGCCACTTGCGCAGCGGTTCGGCCGGGCGGTGCGATTTGATGGCCGCAATCACCAGGTCCGACGATGGAAGCGCTGGAAGGAGAGAAAAAAGTTCATTAGTGTTGGTTGTAGTTTTATGAATTCATTCAAGCTAATGGGAGCGGGTTCGACGAGGAGAGCCCCAGAGGATAACGAACGAGAAGAATGTTTCCAGAAGCGGATGCTGTTATCGGAGACCCGGCAGAGCAGGGAGCGGTATAGGGAAGCAAGAGTCGCCGGAAAATGAACCCACCGTAAAAAGAGTATGAGGAAAATGTGATTGCTCAGGCGCAAGTGGGTATGCAACAGAATAATATGCAGAGATTTTACGAAACTGTTAATGACATGCAGAGAAAAACAGCAACTTCTCCCGTCTTTTTTTTTGTTGTTTTATGCACTTCCTGCACTTCAGCTTCATATCATTCTCCTAAAACTGTTGTACCTTTGCAACATCAGGTCGAGAACACTAAAATCGATCATCAGGATGTTTTTACGCACACTGCCCATTTTTCCACCGATACGAACAATAGCGAGAAAGATAAATCTGGAGCTCGATTTGAATAGGTCGTATGTGCTTTCGTCGATATAAAATTTGATCAGTTGGATTCGCTTATTGAAGCGAAAGCTGTTGAAATTAAACAAAACTTATACATACAGCCGATTCCTTACTTACCAGGCTTTCCGTTCAATCACTAAAAGTCCTTGAAAAATAATTAATATTGCTATAGTAACTAAAATAAACTGATCGATTTTTATATCGACGAAAGCACATACGACCTATTCAAATCGAGCTCTAGAAATGTAAATAATGATGGTTCACTATCGACTGTTTTCTCCCGTCATGTACAACGACCGTGATACTTGCTGACAGATAAGCCAATGGTGGCTCCTAGGAGGAGAGAGCACTTCGAGGTATTGTTGAATGGTGGGAATGGAAGATCGACAGACAGAATTCTAATCTACAACGGCTGACAAGCTGTAGAACCTACGAGGCTAGACGAGGCCAAGACAGTCATTAGAGGAATGAAAAACAAGGCTACTAGGAAGGACGAACTTCCAGTCGAGCTTCACAGTCATGGTAGTGAGCAGCTGTATTAACTCTTACTAGTAATTAATTTAGACTAATTTTAAACATTGAACATTTAAACATTGGAACAGATGTCAACTAAAATCATTGCAAATTTTCGTCAAAAATCGTTGCAGTCTTCTATAGGACAGATCGTTGAAGTACTAGATTTGTAGTGATGAGCTGAATTTTAGTATGGTGAGAAGGTCAGTTCTCCGTTTCTGCAATGAAATGGTGCAAAAAGCGTGGGTATTATGATTCCTTGCCTAATTTGATGCTGTTTGAGCAAAACTTTAGGCAACAGTGTTGTTGTTTTCTCCATTTCTTGCAACATAAACAACATAGTTATCCGAAGTTTTGCTCAAACAGCATCAAATTAGGCAAGGAATCATAATACCCACGCTTTTTGTACCATTTCATTGCAGAAACGGAGACCATACTAAAATTCAGCTCATTACTACAAATCTAGTACTACACCAAACATGCCCCATTGCTACGATTAGTCCTTTGGTGCGGTGCAACATCCGACAGGTCCATGAAGAGCATGGTGGTGTAGATAACTAATTTTTAAAGATGTTCCAGGTCACCCAAGAAGTTCCGCGAGTAAAGGCTTTACGAGCATAATCGATGGATTGATGTTAAATTACCGATACGGCACCACATCCTACAGGTCCATGGATCGTTGTTCCGCAAAGAACTAAATTCCAAAGATTTTTTAGGTCATCCAAGAACTTCCGTGAGTCAAGGCCTAAAGATCTTCGAGCGTTGTCAATGAATTGTTGTTACATTACTGATGCAGTGTAACGCCCTACAGGTCCATCAAGCATAGTTCTGTATATATCTATAGATAAATTGTTGTCAAACATTTACAAGAACTTCCGCGAGTAAAGGTTTGAAGATCTACAAACGTAATCAATGGTTTGTTGCTACATTAATGATACGTTAACATCCTACATATAGGCCCATGAGGCATTGTTCTGTGAGGAACTAATCTTCAAAGATGTTCTATGCCCACTAAAAACTTTAGTGATGAAAGGAATTAAGATCTACAAGCATTCTCGATGGATTGATATTACATATATTACTGATATGGTGTAACATCCTACAGGTCCATTGAGTATTGTGCTGAAGAGAATGCATTTCCAAAGATATTCTAGGTCTTCCAAAAGCATCCACGAGTTAAGGCCTTAAGATCCACAAGCGTAATCGATGGATTGTTGATGCATTACTGATACGGTGCAACACTCCACAGACCCTTGGAGCATGGTTCTGTAAAGAATTATTTTCCAAAGATCCTCTAGGTCCTCCAAGAACTTCCACGAGTAAAGGCCTTAAGATCTTCAAGCGAAATCAATTGATTGTTGTTACATTGCTGATACGTTGTAACATCCTACAGGTCCATGGACCGTTTTTCCGTAAAGAACTATTTTCCAAAAATGCTATAGGTCCTTCAAGAACTTCCGTGAGTAAAGGTCTGAAAATCTACAAGCGTAAATAATGGATTTTTCTTACATTACTGATACGGTGCAACATTCTATAGGTCCATGGAACATTGTTCTGTAAAAAAAAAAAACAATTTCCAAAGATTATCTAGGTCCTCCAAGAACTTCCACAATTAAAAGCCTCAAGGCTACAATGGTAATCAATGGATTGTTGGTGCATTACTGTTGTAAAATCCTACATGCCCATCAGGGATGGGAACACTCACTTACAACGAGTTACATTCACTTGCTATTTTCTTAGCTCAGAAGCGTACAATCAAGAAGCGATGTATGGGCGACTTTTGCCTTGTGATTTCGTTTAAAACTTTGCCGAACAGAGTAGGGGTCGCACACGAATCTCAAGGTCGTGACAGAGCTGTGAAAGCGACTCTCCACGAGGTGAGTGTAATTTACATTCACCTCGTGGAGAGTTGCCTTCGCAGCTCCCTCACGACTTCGGTATGCGTGGGCGATCCCTACTCTATTCGGCAAAGTTTTAGACGAAATCACAAGGTAAAAGTCGTCCATACATCGTTTATCGATTGCACGCTTCTGAGTTGAGAAAACTGCAAGTGAATGTAACTCTTTCCAAGTGAGTGTTACCATGCTTGATGCCCATGAACCATTTTTCTGTATAATACTATTTTCTATAGATGTTCTAGATCATCCAACTTCCGTGAGTAAAGGCCTGAAGATCCACGAGCGTAACCAATGGATTTTTCCTACATTACTGATACGGTGCAACATCCTGTAGGTCCATGGAACATTGTACTGTAAATAATTAATTTCTAAAGATTATCTAGGTTCTCCAAGAATTTCCACGATCGAAGGCCTTAAGAACTACAACGGTGATCAATGGATTGATGGTGCATAACTGATACGTTGTAAAACCCTACATGCCAATATACCATTTTTCTGTATAGACTATTTTCAAAAGATGTTCTAGGTCATCCAAGAACTTCCGTGAGGAAAGACCTGAAGATCTTCAAGCGTTATCAATGGTTTGTTGTCACATTACTGCTGCAATGTAACGTCCTACAGGTACATGGAGAAGAGATCTGCAGATAAATTCTTTCCAAAGATATTCTAGGTCCTCCAAGAACTTCTGCAAGTGAAGGCCTAAATGTCTGCAAACGTAATCGATTGTTGTTACATTACTAATACCGCAGTCAGACGTTCAAGTTTGACTCAGCAGCTTGTGTGAAAACATGGCCACCACAAATTGCCAAGTGGCAATCAGCAAACAGATGGCGTTAGCGCCGTTCATATTCAATCGCTGCCTCACATGTGCTTTGCGACCAACAACTGTCACCACGGTCTTCTTCCAGCCGGATGGCGGGAAAAGACCGCACGTGCTGCACGCTTATAATGTTTCCACATAATTTGTGCAGAGTAAATCAGGCCAAACATGTCTAAAGGTCCTATCTGCAAAAGAGAGGCTCTCTTTGGTTTCCCTCTCTTTCGGTAAAATCTCAGCTGTTTATTTGTATTATGATTGTCTCCTTGCATTGAACGATGGTCAAAACAATCGTCTTTTGATTTGTACTGCAAAAGTAGTTGAAAAGTGTACCATTACATTGCAGTGATTGAAAGAGAAAGTGAACAAAGAGAGCCTCTCAAATGCAGATAGGACCTATTGAAATGTTTGGCCTGAAATGACCTTTATTTAATGTCTAAAATCATTTGTACAAATTAAGGACTGTTCATTAAAGAAAGTGGACATCTGTTTACCAATAGTTTAGAGTTAAAACTAAACAAAAAATTGTGAATTTTTGCTCAGTGTGTAAAAACATTGTTCACTTCGGCAACACACTCAAAGAAAACGGAAAAAGTAAGAAATTTCGAGCGATAGGTCGTATTAGCTTTGCGACTAGCAGATTAATTCTGCACAAATGGTGTTCCAAAAAGTTGTCGTTTCGAGAATTGGCTTACTAATACACTTCCGGGACCGCAATTTTTTAACGCTAAACAGGGGACAGCTGTGCCAGATGATGTAGGGTACATCAGAACTGAAAAATTTGGGAAAAAGTTTTTAGTGTGGCAAGCCAATTGTTCATGTGGCTTAAAGAGTTCTTCGTATTTCACAACGGGAACAATCAACGATGAAAATAACAGAAAGGAATGCATCAAAAAACGACTTCTACTTATCTACCGAAAACATACGGATCCTCTTTTGTTTTAGGTGGATCTGGCATCCGCTTATTACGCTTCTTCTACACTAGAGATGCTCAATACGGAAAAAGTCGATTTTGTCGAAAAATGGCAAAATCCTCAAAACTTCTCTGAACAGCGTCCTATGAAAAGATACTGGACAATAATAAAGCGGCATCTTAAGAAAGATGGAAGAGAAGCAAGCTCTGTTGATTGGTTCAGAAAAATTTGGCCTGCGGCACAACGAAAAGTTACGGAGAAAGTTGTGCAGAATCTAATGGGAGGTGTCAAGAGGAAAGTCCGAGCGTTCTTCCGAAAAACGAAGTAAATGTTCAAACTCACGTGAATTTGGCCACATGTATGTTGATTGTCATTTATAAAAAATTAAATTATGAATTTGTTCGAAAATACACATTTTCTATTGAAAAACAGGTGTCCACTTACTTTAATGAACAGTCCTTAGTGCAGGACTCTTGTAAACTATTTTACACAATATTACTTTTATTTTACATAGATTTGCTTGAATGAAACTGCATTTGGTTGAACTTCACTCGCATTGGAAAATCTTTGTGAATGTAACGCAAATGTAGGAATGATTTTGACAGTGTTTGTTTTGATTTTATTTCTCGGTGGGTGGTGAATTGGGTGGTAAGTACATTCGAGTACGACGCGTCGAAGCGAGTGATTGTTGGAAGTGTCTCGGCTCGGAAAAAGCAAAAAATCGGTGCAAATTACGTGAAATAGCTGGAAATTTTCGGTGAATAGCGAGAGTTAAGTGAATTGACTTTGGGTGAAAACATTTTTGATTGAGGATATTACGAAAAGAACGAAAAAAAAATCAGTGAGTTGAGTGAAAACAAAAAGTGAGGTTAGCGTCACGATGGGAGCGGAAGACGACCCACCGGACGGTGGAGGTAGAGCAGCTTGGAACCAAGTGGACTGGGCACAAGACATGGATGCGGAAGCTGCCGCAAGCAACAAGAATCAGCACGACGATGACAAACCCAAGCGAGAAAACGTGATCTACACTCACCAAGACGCAGCTCCGTACAGAGCTGAGTGGTGCGAATAGGAACGGTTTTATTTTTCAAGCTAGCTAACACACACCTACACGCTCCCGACTCACAGCTTGTAAACACGCACGAGCGTTCAATTTTCTTGCAACCACCTCTCTCAGCGCGGTTGTCAAACACGCCGTCGCGACGCTGTTCGGAAATAGTAAATATGATCAATCCACCATTATTCCAATTTTGTTCTCGTGTTAAAAGTTTATTACTTTCCATTCGCGATGGAGATTTTGATGGATAGTTGTTAAAAAAATAGCTGAAATAGGCTCAAAACAATGTTTATCCTTCTCCTCGCTCTCCAACAGCTTGACAGCGGCAAATGGAGATATCGTGACAACAGTTTTGATTACATCCGCAGCACCTAGATAACAATACTCTTCAATCAATCACACAGGTTCAACAAGGTTTAACATAACCTCAATCTTCAATGTTTGGCTCCCGATGTTTGGCTCCCGCTAAGAGAGCATATTGAGTCAGTCCGCGACACTCAGGTACAGAGTTTACTTCGAATTGCGGAACGACGAAAACGGAACGAAGAAAATCAACAAGTTCGGACTCGGATCAACACTGCGCAGCAACGACACGTACAAACGTCACATCGTCGACATGAAGTACGCAGGAAGGCAGAAAATCCTAGTATTTCTGAACAGCTACGTGAAAGCAAATCAACTGGTGAAAAACATCAACGAATCGAACAGCATCTACCGAGCATACGTGCCAAAGCACCTGGTGTGCATCACAGGAGTGCTAGCGGGAATCCCTGCTGAAATCCCGATCGAGCAAATCGAAGAAGATTTGGAATGTGAAGTGCCGATCGTTGGGGTTCGGCTCCTCACACGGTTCATCGATGGAGCAAAGATACCAACCAACCGCGTCAGTGTTACGTTCCGAGCAGACAGTCTACCAGAACGGGTCAGATTGTTTTGCTGCTCTAGCCGCGTTCAACCGTTTGTGCAAAAGGTGGTGATCTGCCTAAATTGCCTACGCACGAACCATCGCACTGCGAACTGCCGAAGTGCAAAGCGTTGCCAGCGATGCGCAGAACGACACGAGGACAACAAAGAGTACGAAAGATGCCAAAAAGGGCAGAAGTGCGCCAACTGCAGAAGCACGGACCACACTACAACAGATCCGAACTGTCCCGAAATCAAACGTCAGGACAAAATCAAGAAGCTTATGGCAAAGAGGAATCTCACATACGCAGAAGCGAAAGAGCAAGTTCCAATTGCAAGTCAAAACGTGTACGAAGCCCTGTACGATGCTGAAGAATTCCCGACTCCGGCAGAAACATTTGCGGACATGGCAAAAGGCAGCTTCCGCTGGAAGGATCCGCTGCGAGAGCAGTGGCTGCTGGCCAACAACGAAAGGAAGAAACTACAAGCTGCGGTGAACATGGGGAAACCAGACAAACAAAACAAGAAGAGGAAAACAACAAACGCGGACAGAACAACTGAAAGGCGTAATCTCATTGTTGGAAACGAAGCAGAAGAAGCTAGCAACGGAGTAGCTCTTAACAACAATCAACGTGTGGACGAAAAGGAGCGCTTGGAAAGTCTTTCCAAGCAGATCATGGATCGGGTACAGAAGGAGCAACAGAACCTGCTGATGACGTTCTACGCGGACTTCATCGCTCAACTGGATAACGACGAAAACACCAAACAGAAGTTCAAGATGTGCACCAATAGGCACTTCAATTTCGCAAAGTCAGTTATACACCACACCGACACCAAGTAAGGTAAGCACTTCTTCATTACATAGCTGTAACCAGAAAAAAAAGATAAATAAATAAAATTAGCTTTTACCTCATACCAAGTAAAATTCGGGGAGTTAAAGAAATCAATAAAAGTACTACAGTGTAACGTGCAGAGTTTTGATAAAAATAAGGCAGAAATCCACAGGGTTCTATTCGGTGAAGGCTTCGATGTAGCTCTCTTGTCAGAGACATGGACTAGTGCGGCACAGGAAACCACCAACAAGTACCGAATCGCTGGATGCCACCTTGTTGCCAATTCAAGACACGATGGTTACGGGGGAACGGCGATCCTTTTGAAGAACGAGCATAGCTATACCAGAGTAAATCTACCTGCCCTATCCGATAAAACACAAGCTGTAGCAATTTCGGTGTTATCGCTGAACTTGGTCCTCTTTTCCGTGTACGTCAGCCCTTCAATCAGCTTATCCGACTTCAAGGAAGACATGCAAGTTCTGTTTGATACTACACATCGGTTTGACAGAGTAATCGTTGGAGGGGATTTCAATGCCCACCATGGAGACTGGGGAGACTGGAATGTCGATAGAAAAGGGGAAATACTAGCTGATATGATCAACGACTCGAACAGCCTTCTGTTGAATGATGGATCTATGACGTTTGTTCCGCTAAGGTTAGGATGTAGGTCTTCGGCGATAGATCTTAGCATGTGCTCTTCACAGATGCTGTCACACGTTCAGTGGCGGACGCTAGCGTATGGCATTGGCAGTCACCACGTAGCAATTGAAATTACAATCAACAACGGTAAGATTGAGCGACCAAAGTATTGTTACGACAATAAGAAAATAGCATCTTCGATAGCAAGCTTGGAACCAACTGAAATACACAATGTAGAGGACTTGAAATCAGCGATAAAGAAAATACGGAAGTGCAACAGGAAGAAAGACACTAAAACGCCCAAGTTTTGGTGGTCGGACTCGGTGGACCAGGCTTGGAAAGAGAAGACAGAAGCGAGACGGGCTTTCAACAGGGAGTCCAGTTTGCAGAATCTCATCCAGTTCAAACGCAAAGCAGCCATTTTTCAAAATCGAAAACGTGTGGAAATCCGGAAGAAGTTCGACGAATTTGCAGAGGAGATTGGTCCACATACCAGTGCCAACGAGTTGTGGAACAAAATCGGTAGGCTCACCGGAAAGAAGATAAGGACCGCAGAGAATAACCCCATGTTAGATGATTTGAATGCAGCGAATTCATTCTTGGATAAACACTTCGGGCCACATGATCCGGAAGACTGGATCGATCCAATACCAGTAGCGTCATACAATTTGCTGGACTCGTCGAAATGGGAAGAAATTATCCAGAAGAAGAAACGAAGATCGGCTCCAGGGGAGGACGGTATTTCATATGAAGTACTACGTCAACTAAGTCCAAGAGTAGCGGAAAACGTGATCGAAGATTTAAATCGAATGTGGATTCGGGGTACCCTAACTGAGGAGCTCAAGACCATCAAAGTTGTAGCAATACCAAAGCCAGGTAGAGATCAATCAACGGTAGAAGGGAAAAGACCAATTTCACTGGTACCTACCATGACCAAGGTAATGAATACAGCTGTATTAGACATGCTACAAAATCACCTTTACCAGAACAACATCCTGCCAGAGAGGTCATTCGGATTTCGGCGAGGAAACTCAACATCTACTGCAATTTCATTTGTCATTAATGAAATAACAAGAAACAAACGAGAAAACAAACTGACTGCATTAATATGCGTAGATTTGTCGAACGCGTTTAATGCTGTTCGCACAGACACTTTGCTAGAAACTTTAGCTAGCAAAGGAACATCCGTTGAGGTCGTAACGTGGATATCTTCTTTTCTAAAGAACAGGAAGATTGTTCTGCACCAGCGTCATGGGGTGATCTCGCGAAGAGTTTCAAACGGGCTGCCACAAGGAGATGTCTTGTCTCCAACACTATTTAACGTGTACACTACTGTGTTGCACGACATACGCGTAGAAGGAATCACATTGGTTCAGTATGCTGATGATTTCGAAATAATTGTTACGGCAAACAACTGGGAAACTTTGAATGTTAGAGCACAGGAATATATGGATAAGTTTGTGGCAGAATGCGAAAAACTAAATTTGGCAATAAACTCCGAAAAATCGAGCGTGATGGTGATGAGTGTGAGCAATAGAACTTTAAATGTGAAAATTAGGGATAATGCGATAGAATCGGTAATAAAACAACGGTACCTTGGGATCACTATAGACCGGTCCTTAACCTTTGGAGCTCATATTAGACTAGTGCGGGAGAAAGTTCAGGAGAGATTGTGCATGCTGAAAGTTCTTAATGGCGCCAAAAAAGGAGCACATCCAGATACGATGCTAAAAGTATACCAATCCCTCATCCGGAGTACTATGGAGTATGGATGCTCCGCCCACAACAATGCCAGCAAAACATCAAGGAGAATGCTAGAAGTGATAAATAATCAAAGCTTGAGGAAAGCCACTGGTAGTACAAAATCTACGCCACTAAATACGCTTTCTGCGATAAGTGGACAACCACCAATAGAATTTCGACAGGAGATGGTCACTTGCCGTGAAATTGCTCGTTGTTTATCAAGAGGGAACGTTCTTGGCAAACAATTGAGTAATATTTTGGTTGAAGAAGAAACACATCTAGAAAAATACTCGTATATGGAACAACTCTACTTACACAACAAAGCTTCGTTCGACATGTTGATGCAGAATGAACGGATTATAGATGTTGACCAAGTCGAAATAAATGCGTATCTAGGTGAAAAAATGATCAAGAAGGATCAACTTAGCCAACTGAAGCTGAAACAACATACCCTCGGCTTGATCAACGGAAAATACAAAGGTAGGGGCAGGATATGGACAGACGCTTCCAAAGATAGAGGCAAATGTGGAATTGGAATATTTGTAGAAGGTCAAAGAAGGCGATACTATTATCGATTACAACACAACACTAGTATTACATCAGCGGAACTCACGGCGATTTGGGTGGCTATGCAAATAGTCGAAGAAGGTCAGCTGCTACACTACGTAGTACTAACAGACTCTAGATCATCTTGTCAAATGCTGGAAAGTGGGATAGACACTGGCGAAGGAGAAACAGTGATTGCGGAGATATTACGAATAGCGAAGAGTTGGAGAGTAACCATACAATGGGTACCCAGCCACATTCAAGTGTCCGGCAATGACGTGGCAGATATGTTGGCAAAAGAGGGAACAAAAGATGGTGCACCGGTTTTCGAAAACAAGCTGTTACTTAAGGACCTTTTCCTGGAATTCACCAAACAACTAGAGGACAGAACAAAACGATGGTATGAGGAAGCGTCTCAGGAGAAGGGAAAGAAGTTCTACGCAATACAACCTACGTGGAATGCACAGCCGTGGTTCACAAAAGCTGATCTGAAAGGAAAAGACGTTCGACTGCTAAATCGACTTATGTCAGGACATGATTACTCAAAATACTGGTTGGCTAAAATGAAACTTAAAGATGACCCAAATTGCGACCTGTGTGATGAACACGAAACTGCCGAGCACGTTATATTACACTGTCCCCGTTTTGGTATGCAACGACAACAATACAGTTTTGATTGTCGTTACGCTAATTTAGAAGAAATCTTTAAAACTGGTAACAAAAAGCTATTCGAAGAAGTTGCAAACTTTGTGAAAGAGATGAAATTGGACCTATGAAACACAACGAAGGCATCAAAAACACAAAACAACTGGGCATATAGTCTTGTAACTGGCCCAACCCGCTGAGCCGTCAGCAGATGGCTCAAAACAGAAAGAAGAAGAAGGGTGGTAAGTAAACGGCTGGAAGCACGTGGTTTCTCAAACTGTCAACTGCACTGTGGCAATCGGTTGCCTAGGTGTCGCTAGTTTAAATTTACATAGAAAATTTGAATAAAATTGTTCGAGCTAGAACGTCTGTCTGCGCTAATACGGTGCAACATTCTACAGGTCCATGGAATATTGTTCTATGAAGACCTAATTTCCAAAGATGATCTAGGTTCTCCAAGACCTTCCACGAGTAGAGGCCTTCCAATCTACAAGCGTAATCAACGGATTCGTTATGACATTACTGATACGGAGCATTGAGCTGAAAAGAAATAATCTTCTAAATAATCTTCTAAATATTCTAGGTCTTATTCTCAAAAACTACCTTCCATGGACCTGTAAGATGAGGCATCGCATCAGTAATGCACGCTTGTAGAACTTAAGGACTATATTCGCATAAGTACTTGGAGGACCTAGAGCATCTTTGGAAATTAATACTCTAAGGGCCGATTTCTTCACCTCGGCTTAACCGGTAAGCCAGGCTTACCCATACAGTTAAACCTGGCTTAAAGCTTAAGCCAGGGTGAAGAAATCGCCCCTAAGAAACTATCTTCCATGGATCTGTAGGATGTTGCATTGTATTAGTAATGTTCCAAAAATCCATAAATTATGCTTGTTGATCTCAAGGCTTTTACTCGCGGAAGTTCTATCTTGGACTACCAACAATATCTTTAAAAAAATACTTCTCTAAAGAACCATGCCCCATGGAACTGTAGGATATGTAACCGGTTGGTTAAAATCCTTAGGTTTTTGTTTGTATGAGTGTTTGTATTTGTGAAAATTCAAGTTTTTATTCTATTTTGAATATAAAAATACAGAAGAGTACACCCTAGTGAGAAACCGCACCGCTGTAAATAGACCGAAAGAGAATACTGAAGGGAACTGCAAAGTATAAATACAAATGGGGTAAAGATGGCTAATGCGAAATTGATAAACTTCTCATGGGCGCTGCCATCTTATATATGGGAAGATTGGGGAGAAACAAGCCAGGTATCCGTGTAAAAAGAGTGTTGGGTAGTGCAGTGCAGTGTAAAACTGATACTAATTTATACCATTATACCCCCGCTCCCCCTTGGAAGGGGATTTTGGGAAGCTTGCCTGCCTCCGTTCAGGACCTTGTATCGGTTTATACGACGGTCAACACACGGCTGCTCGGGAGTCAAGATGGCCCCCGAGCCTAATAGCAAAGGATACGCCATCGTCCAAGCCCGGACGATCTCCTCAGGTCATTGGCCTTAAACGTCAAGGAGGAGTTCCCCTCTCGGCCGTCCTACAGGATGTTATACTGCATCAGTAGTGTAATTATAACTCATTGATCAGTTTTGCAACCCCTGGCGTCGACAGTGTTGAGTGTTTTCTTGCGGTGCTCCGTAAAGTTAAAATTAATCGCTTTCCGTCGGTGTCGCGACCGGAAAAAGTAACGTAATTCAAGGTACACCGTGTCGTACTACCCGAGATGAGATAAGTGTTATTTGCTGAATTTAAGTGCGATTTGGTGAATTTAAGGAAGATTTTTGGTTTCTGTGCCCAGCGAAAAGAACTTGAGATCGCCATCGCAGTAGAACAACCTCCGCGTCAGTTTTTTTTTTTTAACTTGCATGCAAGTTCGTCTGCTTTGCTAACATTATTTCTGCGCTAGCGAGCGTCGTTCAAACCGACGGTTGACCACCGGCTAGATAGCCAATAAAATAATAAAGTTGCACTTGAAAAGAAACAAATCTCGCTCCATCGTTGCTTCACCTTCAACACGCCCCACCAGCGATGTCGCTGAGTGTGGGCTTTCCCCCTCTACCGGGTGACCCCGGAGGAGGACCTTCTAGTTACATCGACGGCACATACAGTGGGGCAACATTACCCAGCTATATGGACCCGCATGGAAACTACGGTGAACTGATTGTGCTACGCATGGAACCAGTGAATGGCAAAATGCCGGACCACCCTTTCACACTCCGCCAATCCATCGAAAAGAGAGTAAACGGCAGGATTGAAGGTGCCATTTCCGAAGCGCAAGGCCGATCATACGCACTAAAAGTCAGGAGCAGGCACCACCTCGAAAAACTACTATCGATGACGCAACTCATCGACGGTACCGCAGTGAAAGTATCCTACCACCCCGGGCTCAATTCAACACGTTGCGTTATCAGCTGCCGCGATTTGATGAAGATGAAGGATGACAATGAGATACTCGAGTGTCTAAAGAACCAGAACATTACCGGTATCCGCCGAATCACTAGGAGAGTAGGTGATAACAGAGAAGTTACACCCACAGTGATTCTTACCATTGGTAGTACCACGATCCCCGAACACATCGACATCGGTTACCAGAGTATTCGAACCCGACCATACTACCCTGCACCCATAATCTGCTACCAGTGTTACCAATTCGGCCACACAAGGCAGAGGTGCCAGAAGCAGATACCAACTTGTGGAAATTGCAACCAGGAGCACGATATAACGCCAGATGTGCGATGTCAGAATCCTGCATACTGTGCCCGGTGCAATTCCAACGACCACTCTGTTAGCAGTCGTAAATGCCCGGTTTACCAAAACGAAGACGCAATACAACACATACGAGTGGATCGAGGCTTGTCATATCCCGAAGCCAGGAGAGCTTTCGAAGCAAGTACTGGCCAGCGCTCCTTCGCAGGTATTGCATCCCATAGCAAGGACAAAACCATCTCCGACCTATCAGCGAAATTGGAAGCCCTGTCCGGACAAATGATGGAAAAGGACGCCCAGATAAAGGCTCTTGAGGACAAAATGTCGACAGGAACCGCCCCGACCAGTATCACCGAATTCCACCGACTCGAAAAAATGATAATTGACCTACAAAAGGAGATCCAGAGAAAGGACGAGAGAATCCAAACACTGGAAAAAGCCTTGGAGAAAGACTCTAGGATGGATCTTACCCGTAGGCATGGAACAATTGAAGATCTTGTCGCTAAAGTCTCGTCCCTCCAAGAAGCCTTAAACAGAAAAGATAAGGAAATTCAAGCCCTTCGTGCAACCCCCAAGGTTGCACTCGTCCCTACCGTTAAAACCAACACCAAACCCCAACGACAGCAACCCACAAAAACACTACCCTCCACAACGCCTGGCCTTCCGGGGAACAGCAACCAGAAAGGACCAGTCAAAAATGCACCTGTCGTCTCCAATGGAATAAAAGGAAAGGATACATCAGTCACCGTGGTAAAAAACCTAACGGTATTCGCCTCGACGCCGATGGATAGTGTGGCTTCCGAGTCCACTACAGGAACAAAACCAAAACGAGGGAAAAACAACGTCGAGCAAACCAGCGCTAAACGAACCAAGGCTAATGAACCAGTGATGTACATCTCGGACACAGAAGATTTTAATGCACTCGAAAGTGACCTCTACACCGAGTCAGAGGTCATAGAACACGACATCTCGTCTTCGTCTGACGAGACAATGGAAGATAACGAAACAGCAGGAGTGGTTTCGTAGACCACGTCCTACCTTCATAAACCACCCGCAATAATACCCACCATCACCAATGTCTACTTCAAAAAAATTCCTTAACCACGATGAAAATAACATGCACGAAACACAGGACAATACCTACAACACGCCTCAAAACGAACTTTTCACCCGTACCATCGTAGCAACTCGTACAACACCGCCAGTGCCAGAACTGGAAACCGACAAAGCAGTAGTGTCAGAACTCGTCTCCGTCATAAACACTTGCCCACCACTTGTCTTAGCTTCTAGCAAGGACGAGAACACAACAAATGTTTCGAGTAAGAAGGATAAGGTCTTCAGTCAAAAAACTTTGGTGGACTGGAACTGGTGGACAGCCTCCAGCTTTCGTTGGCAAATTTTTCAGTAACGGTCAGCGAGGGAGTCAATGGGACGCGTGATGACTTCATATTCCCCCATCTGGATGTCGAGGGAATCAAGAAAGCGAATACAAAGGATAAGGCCACGGGCAGTCGGGGCCCCTCCTGTGCGGAAGACTTTGGTGGACCGGAACTGGTGGACAACCTCCGGCGTTCGTTGGCAAACTCCTCAGAAACGGTCAGCGAGGGAGTTAATGGGACGCGTGATGACTTCATATTCCCCCATAAGGATAAGGCCACGGGCAGTCGGGGCACCTCCAGTGCGGAAGACTTTGGTGAACCGGAACTGGTGGACAACCTCCGGCAAACTCCTCAGAAACGGTCAGCGAGGGAGTCAAGATGAGGCTGTGCGAAGAAAATGGGACGCGTGATAACTTCATACTCCCCCATCCAGACCAGATGTTAAGAAGAAAAAGACAAAAACGCAGGATTCCCGGCCTTCGCTAGCTCCTGAACAGAAAGTTTCGCCAAACAATGTGCCCATTATTCGTAGCTCAATTCGATTGCAGTTTAGAAACCGTATTCCGCCTGATGCTCCATCCGACGCGCAAAAATACGACCGATGGAAATTTGGAACTGATAGCAACACTTTTCCAGTGGCTGGCAGTTCAGCATCAACATCACCATTGTGTCCACCTCATGTTTCATCATTCCCATTGCTAGCTAAACCTACATCGCCTGTGCCCATCAGTGCTTTCCCGCCTAGGACTGCCTCCAAATTTGGGACCAATCGCAAACTAACAGCGGCCGAGCAAAACACGCGAATAAGAACTTCACCTCTTCACCAGGACAATTTAAGAATCCAAAAGACCAAGCACCCATCGTTAGCGCTGCAATGGAACATGAACGGCTATTTCAACAACCTTGCAGACTTGGAACTGCTAATAGAAAAATCTACACCGGTAGTAATAGCCATCCAGGAGGTTCACAGAGCAGACCCCACAACTATGAGAAAAACGTTGCAAGGCCAGTACGAATGGATACTGAAAGGCGGAGCAAATATTTATCAGTCTGCAGCAATCGGAATTCATACGTCAACAACGTACGTTGATGTTATCCCGCCTTCCGATCTAATCGCAGTGGCAGCCAGAATCGAATCTCCTCTTCCAGTAACAATCGTCAGCATCTATATACCAACACCGGATTGCTTCAATCTCGAACAGCGCCTGTGCAAACTTCTCGACCAACTCCCTCCAGCTTATCTCGTCCTTGGAGACTTTAACGCGCACCACGTCAGTTGGGGTTCACAAAGGAACAATGACAAGGGCTCCGAAATTCTCCGAGCTTCGGAGAAGGCAAATCTTAGAATACTTAATGACGGTTCCCCCACCTTTTCGCGTCCACAAATCAGTTCTGCTATAGACATATCTTTCGCAAGTGAGAATTTCATCGGCCGCCTTCAGTGGTCGATTGCTGATGACCCCCTGGGTAGCGATCATCACCCAATATCAATCTACTGCGACCACACTGCACCAAAAACAACCAGACGCCCTCGATGGAAGTATGAGCTGGCCGACTGGCAATCTTTCCAAGACATCATCGAAATCAGTCCGATAGATGATGACACGCCACTTGATGATCTAATGAATACAATCCATGCTGCAGCATCCGAAATAGTCCCGAAAACAAGTCCAAACGCTGGACGCCGGGCACTAAGATGGTGGTCACCCGAAACCAACGCCGCTATAAAACTAAGAAGAAAGGCTCTCAGAAAAATGAAATGGATTCCAAAAAACCACCCAGATGCTGAAGCAGTAGCTGCAGACTATCGTTCCAAACGGAATGCTTGTCGCGATACAATCCGTTCCGCGAAACGCAAATCTTGGGACGACTTCCTGAACGGAATAAGCACTCAAAGCACAACATCCGAGCTTTGGAAGAGCATAATCGCGTTGCAGGGGAAACGCAGCACCAATGGTATCGCTATTAGCACACGGAGCGGAATCACGAGGGACCCGAAAGCAGTTGCGGATATTCTTGGCGGTTTCTTTGCTAAGCTAAGTGCTCGAAGTAGTTACAGCCGTGAGTTCACCCGACTCGATGCGTTTTCGATTACCATCGAATCTATCGAGCCCCCAGTCTCCTGGAAATCGTTTGGACAAACCACAGACAAACAGACGTATCACTTGGAACAATTTGCGATAAAAATCATCGTCACGAAAACATAATCACCCAATGCTAACCAGGCAGTGTTACGCAAACCACTCAGTAGGTGGCAGTAGTGAGCAAATGTCAAACAGTAGCACAAACGATGTAAGCGCCGTGACCGAGCGATTTGCGAACTACAAAATATTTGAACTAACCGTTAAAAAGGGTAACGATGAGAAGTGAGTAGAGTGAGACGTCTGTTTGTCTGTGGACAAACCTTTCTCTCCTGCCGAATTATCGTTCGCACTAAGTAGCGGAAGAGGGAAATCAGCTGGAGCCGATGAAATAGGGTATCCACTGCTGCGTCATCTGCCGCCCATTGGCAAAAGAGTCTTGCTGAAGAACTACAATCGAATTTGGACAGAGAGAACTTTTCCTACTCAATGGCGACATAGCCTGGTCATCCCAATCCCCAAAAAGGACGCAAACCATACCGAACCTAGCGGATATCGCCCCATCTCCCTGACTAGCTGCTGCAGCAAGGTCATGGAACGCATGGTCAATCGAAGACTGTCACAATTCATACGAGACAACGAACTCCTCGACCATCGACAGCACGCATTTCGGCAAGGATGTGGCACAAATACCTATTTCGCAACTCTAGGTCAAGTTCTAGATGACGCCCTTGGAAATGGCCTTCATGTGGACTTGGCCACGTTGGACCTTTCGAAGGCGTACAATCGCACTTGGACTCCGGGATTGCTGAAAAAAATAGCCAGCTGGGGTATCGGTGGCAACACATTTGCCTTCATCCGTAATTTCCTGATGAACAGAACCTTTCAGGTATGCATAGGAAATACCAAATCGAATACTTACCCGGAGGAAACTGGAGTACAAGGCTCCGTGTTGGCAGTAACACTTTTCCTCATAGCGATGAATGGAATTTTTGAAGTCTTACCAAAAGGTGTCTTTATTTTTGTATTTGCGGACGACATTGTTATCCTCGTAACAGGACATAAACCTGCTTTGATCCGCAGGAAACTGCAAACCGCTATCGACGCAGTACATTCCTGGGCACTCTCCATTGGATTTGAATTATCACCATCAAAGAGTCGATTCTCTCATATCGTCGGTTTCCTGCAATAGGGGCACAACTCAAAAAATGTGAATTTTCAGAATGAGCGTTTGAAAATTGGCAATCATGAAGCACCTCCTGCAAATTCACTTATTTCTCTCATCATTTGACAAAAGTAAACAAATTTTGATTGTTGTATCATTGAAAGGGGCTGAAGGACTATCTGTTTCATGAATTTTTGACTACTATTTTTCAACGACTATTGAAAAAGTTGACTGATTTTGAGTTGTGCCCTTACTGCGGAAAATTGGTGAAAATGCCCAAATCTCGCGTTTCACAACGAATTTTGGAACGGGTCTTTGTGAGATGAAATTTTACATAGTTTTTCATCATTTGCCATCAAAATCTCAAAAATGACAAATTTTGAGTTGTGCTCTATTGCAGGAAACCGACGATATGTGTTCAGGAAAACATCGCGCCCAAAAGAACCCGCCTACCATCAGCGGAGAGGAAATTCCTTTCGAGGCCACAATCCGCATTCTTGGAGTATACTTAGATCGGCACCTGAGTTTTCAACACCACTGCGATAGGATTAAAGCACAATGCGAAAGCCGACTGAATCTGATACGAGTAATTACCAGCAAACACACCAAGAACAATCGTGATATAGGATTACGGATCACACACACCATCGTTTGCAGCAAACTACTCTACGGTGCTGAACTACTATGTAGAAGCTCGGACATCGTAATAAACAAGCTTGCGCCAACCTTCAACCGATGTATCCGCAGTCTGTCTGGCCTTCTTCCCTGTACACCAGCCGCATCCGCATGCGTCGAGGCTGGTACTCTCCCTTTTCGACACATTTTCGCTATAGCCGTGTGCTCAAAAGCCGTCAGTTTCCTGGAAAAGACGAGCGGGAATGACGAGGAAGTGTTCCTCCTCAAAGAGGCCAACAAGCTCCTCCAGCAAATCGCCCACCAAACCCTCCCCCCCGGTGTCCACGGTCCACTGGGTCGGAGACGAAGCGTGGGACTTTTCTCCACCCAGAATCTTATGGGCACTAAACACTCCAACCAAAGCAAACCTAAACCCCAACACTGTGGTCCCACGCTTCAACGAGCTCATCAAAACAAAACTGAATGGTTACAAACTTATCTACACCGATGGATCCAAGACTTCTGGTGAAGTTGGTTATGGCGTTTATGGCGTTTATGGCCCGAATATCAATACAAGTGGAAGCCTTCCCAAACCTACTTCGATTTTCTCGGCCGAAGCAACGGCCATCCTTCTGGCTGTTACCAATCCCGAATCTACTTGGAAGGCCATTGTCACTGACTCAGCCAGTGTACTGAAGGCCCTGGAGAATCCAAAAAACCGACACCCTTTCGTGCAAGCTATTAGAAAAGCTTCGAACAACAACACCATATATGTCTGGGTTCCCAGCCATTGCGGTGTTAGCGGAAACGACGCTGCCGACAAGCTGGCAGCAAGTGGCAGATCAAAAATCCCAGCAAATCTTGAAGTGCCTGCAGATGATTTAAAAACATGGGTTAAATCGATAATCGCCTTGTCTTGGGAGAACGAATGGAATCAAATACGCGATCCTTTTCTACGAAAAGTAAAAGAAAATACAAATCGCTGGTCTGACACCAACAACTGGAAGGACCAGCGAATATTGTCAAGGCTACGTTGCGGTTAAACACGATTCTCTCACGATCTTAGATCCCAGAACAGTTTCTACCAGCAATGTGTGGTGTGTTCAACCCAAATGACGGTAGAGCACCTTATCATTAATTGCCAGGCTTACCAGAATTTCAGAGACCAATATAGCATTGGCGGCAGCATCCGAGATGCGCTATCCAACGACCTAGACAGAGATAAATCACTGATCCAATTTCTGAAAGACACCGGCTACTACCAACAAACATAGACCCAAGAAACGATCAACTACACGACCACGGAAAAACAACGATCAATACGGCACTGACGACTAAACAACCTCTTCAATCGGCATGACTAACGGAAGAACGACAATGACATCACTGTAGATTATGAACACTGGCTATACACATTACTTTTATACTTCAAAACTCTGTAAAAATACTCTGTTTTTATTGTTGGGGATTCCTTCAGGAAACTCTCTCGTCGCAAAGAGACGAACCAGCTCAGGGCTGAAAGTCTCAAAAATAAAGGAAAAAAAAAACTCATTGATTTCGCTCGTAGATCTTAAGGCCTTTATTCGCGGAAGATCTTGGATGCCCTATAACATCTTCGAAAACAACTTCTCTACAGAACTACGCTCCATGGTCCTGTGGACGTTGCACCGCATCATCAAAAGTAACGAAAGTTAGTTGATTACGCTTGTAGATGTTCAGGCCTGTACTCGATGAAGTTCTTGGGGGTTCTTGATCATCTTTGAAAACTACGTATCTGTAGAGCTATGCTCCAAGGACTTGTAGCATTTGACCGTTTCAGTAATGTAACAACAATCCATCGATTACGCTTGTATATCTTAAAGCGCTTACTCGCGAAAATCCTTTGATAACCTAAGTTCTTGGATAGTTCTTTACAGAACCATACTCCAGGTACCACCTTTAAGAAAAAACATTTGAAGTGTAAGTGGTCATTGAATACTAAGCTGAGCATCAGGCTTTGTTTCAATCGGGACGTTACGCCAAGAACAAGAATCGGTGGGACAATACGCTGACTTTTCTATCGAACTATTGTAATCCATAGGACATGGTTTACCCACTCCTCATTGTTCTGTATGATCCTTAATGAATAAATTCAATCAAATGATACTTACTATTAACATTAAACGTAAAGAGATTCCCCGTGGCCGCATACAGCTCCAGCTCGTGGCTGGTCCGGGTGCTCGTGGTGGCACAGGACACATAGACGACCACCTTGAGCCCGTGGCAAGCCAGCAGCCGGCCGGTGGCAATTCCAATCTCGCTCAGTCTTGCATTGTACGGTTCATCACAAACGATCACAATTTTGGGCCACTGGTGCTGATTGTTTGGAGTCAGCCGCCGCGACCCGCCCAGCAGTTGCAGTGCCATTTCGGTGGCCCCTCGGGCTAGGAGATCATTTTGGCGTTCCATCGCCAGGCCGTGGTTCTCCGCCAGCTGTTGGATGAGGTTCCTGGTGCTCCGGGGAATCGACGGGATGACCAGACCCTCGTCCGTTACGTATTCCTGCTGGATGGCTCCGCTTCCGCTGACGACGGCTGCCGTTTCTAAAACTAAATTTTCCAGTTCGATTTGCCGATACTGGGTCGGTTCCGATGCGAGGACATTTTCGTCATGGCGATACTTCCGATTGGCAGCTGCACCCGTCTGACGGAGCAGATCCGGCTTCTGCTGAATGGCATCTATCTCATCCCAAATGGCCTGCTTGTCGAACAAGGCCAGATTCTTCTCGAAATCGAATTCCTCGTCCATCATCGGGTCATCCACCGGAGTGCCAAATGCGGAGTTTTTATTGACATACCGGTTGTTCCCATTTCCGTTTCCGTTCCCATTGCGGGTCTTTTTCTTCTGATTATCATTTTTGTACGGTGTAAAGGCTTTTTGCGACGAGGAAGTTCCGTTAATCTCAATCGGCCGACTTGTACTCTTGGTTGATCCATTTTCGAACCCGTTCTTTTGCTGCTGCTGCTGTTGCTGCCCATTCCCGTACCTGTTCGGTCCCGGGGATTTCGCCGACAGCTTACCATTGGTGTACGTCCTGTTGTCGTTCGGTGGAGTCTTGTTTCTTCCGTTTGTTTTCCCTAGCTTTAGACTATCCAGTCCATTCACAACTGCACTATCCAACTGACTTGGTCCCTGCGTTGGCTGTGATTGCTTCACCGGAAGTAGATTCGGCACGTTCGAACTGGCAATCAGTTCCAATCGTTCAATGTCCTTACACGTTAGTGTCACTTCGACGGTGGTTTTCTTCAACGGAATGCCATTCCGCACGGCCTTCGTTATGACAATCTCCGCCGGGCTGACCTGCTTGATGACGCCCTGGAAAACGCCAATGTCCCCACGGCACTGGATCGAAACCGATTTGCCGACCCAATTATCGCTCATAGTGCTCTGTCCCGGCCGAGGAAAATGGAAACTATCGCAGCAAAACCTGGTTTTCGGCTGACCAGTTTCTTCTACACCTCTGTTTCTTGCCCCGTTTGAAAGGCTGATGGCCTGAATTCGTGCACAATGAAAATCCCCCACCAGTAGTGCTCTTCCGCCGTCGTTCGTGAGATTGCGTATTATTGTACTGCTGGCTGAGTGCTGAGCTGCTGTCTGTTATGGAGGCCAGCCACTTTACACGCCACTTTCTTCTTTCAAAACGTACGAAATCTGCAAAAATCACATGCACTTTCAACTCCTCCACAAAGTTTAACTATTTGGCAAGAACTACAAGCAAGCTTTTCACAAATTTACGCAATTATTTCAGCACAATTTCACTGCAACGTACACTCGCATTTTTGCCTTCGACCTTTTCAATCATTTTCCACCATCATCACGCAAAAACGGCCACGCTCAAAAATGTGTTCGGCCTGCACATTTTTAGTAAACATCCATGCCGCACATGACTGTGTTGGAAACACACATTTTTTTTAAATTGCTCGTACGCTCACATGAGCATGTATTTTACAATAATTTCGACATGGCAACCTCACTGGGTTTATAAACCACCTTCAAATACCGAAAAATATTGATATTTTGCAAAAATGTGAGCGTACGAGCAATTTAAAAAAAATGTGTGTTTCCAACACAGTCCCTGTGCGGCATGGGCGCTACTCAAAAATGAGAGCTTTTATTTTAGAGAGATCGAGTTTTTTTTTTCGAGTGCGCGGGGAGGGGAGCGAAGACTTTTTGACATTTTTCTGAAGTGCAGGCGTTGGCCATTTTGCCGATTGTAGATTTTACCGAATCCTAAGTGTGAAGCAGCCTTTAGCTGCTCGAAAACTTACTCTAGTACTACATTGCCTGCGATTCTACTGAGCAGTTCAAAATGACACTAACTAGTACAACTTACCACTCCCTCGATTGTCAGGGTCCATCCACTTCGTCCACTTCAACTTGTCATCAGATTCTCTCGTTTTGTCACATCAATCAGTCTCATTGTTTTTCGAGCGATCAAGCGGTTTTCGCTAAAAAGTAGTTTCATTTACGCAAGGAAAGTTCTCGTCCCACTTGCCATGCAAATCGCAACAGTGAAAACCTCCGTGGCCCTTCTGATGGCGTTCGTCTGCCTGGCGCACGCCAGCGGCGAGGGAAAGCTGAAAATCGGCGTCAAAAAGCGGGTGGAGAACTGCACCGTCCGAACGAAGAAGGGCGACATGGTGCACATGCACTACACGGTGGGTTGGCGGAGGGAAATTATTGCGGATTAGGGCGGTCCAAATAAATGATGGATTTTTATGTTTAGGGCACACTGGAGGACGGAACCGAGTTTGACAGTAGCATTCCACGCGGCGAACCGCTAACGTTCACCCTCGGCATGGGCCAAGTCATCAAGGGGTGGGACCAGGGCCTGCTGAACATGTGTGAAGGCGAGAAGCGCAAGCTGATTATTCCTCCGGAGCTGGGATATGGAGCGCGAGGTGCCGGGGAAAAAATCCCACCGAATTCGGTTCTGGTCTTTGAGGTGGAACTGGTTAAAATCGAACGGAAGACGGAGCTGTAGGGTAAGTAAAACTGCAGGGGCTTTTACTGCGCGATGGAATAAAACCGAAATTTTTATTTCGAATCTTTTGCCGGAAATGGCGTTGAACATTCCTGTTTGTATACAATGTCAATGGTGAACACACATCCAGATTACTAGTTTAGTCATGACAGGAATTTGTTGGGAGTCCAGGTTGTGGGGGAAATGTTTGAGATGAGATGCCGCATGAAACGGGTTGTTTCTAGATATCTAATACTTTTTGATTGCCTTCCTTATCAGCGCCAAACGCTGTTTGTGGGCTTCAGTCACGGTAGCTCGTTTGTACGGCCGTAGTTCGTCGGTTCCAAATCCAGGAATCCACATGTTCCAGTTGCGTTCTGAAACAAACGAGATAGTTCAATATTTTATCATAAAATAAACCTGTGCAGGACAGGCACCTTCATCTAACTAATGATCTAAACTGCGCCCAAAGCTTACCCAAATGCAGCTGCACATCTCGGACCTCAACTTTGGCGACCTTCCGGTGTTTGGCCAGCAGGCACGCCGCGTTGACCGTGTTCTCGACAAAGTCGTCCGCAATCTGGAGCAGCAGCTCTTCCACTTCCTCGTCCAGCTGCTCGGTGGGATCAATCTCCCGGACCAGCTCCTGCAGGCGAGGTTTCGTGAGAATCTGTGTCGCCGTGTCGGGTGGTTGCGCGCCGGAACCACTGGATCCGGCCCCTGCCGACGAAGAGTTTTTCTGACCGCTACTGCCGGAACTACTGCTGTTCCCGGCGGCGCTGTTCGAAAGTCCGGCGGCTCCGGGCATGGTTCCTGCGCCCGCCAATGGACTAGCCTGCGAGGGCGATGCCATGTTCGGGTCAAAGTCAGCGTTCTGCTGGTAATCGATATTATTGCCTATTATGGACATTGTGCTTGTGGATTTTGGTGGGTGGGTTAAATAAGCTAGTTTTCTTGTTTAGTTGAGTGTACTTAAGCGACAGAAGGTGCGAAAACTCAAAACCTAAATAATTCAAAAGAAAAACACCGATTATAGCATAATAAGACCTGTCGATTCCGAAATCATAATTAGGATTCTACCAACTACGGAGAGCTTCTACAGTAGAAGGAAAAGCGCGCTTTGCCTCGGTCAATCTTCACGGATCAACTCGGAAGCCGTTCCGACACTAATGGAAACTACTAAACCAAAATATTAATCATCAAAACACCAATCACTAATGTGCTAGAGTGCAAACAACGACAAAAATAGTGAAATAGTAGATTATAGAACCTAGGATGTTCCTCGGGGATCGCGTTCCGAAGCACCACTAAACAAAAGGACTGGTTCTTCGTTCGGGACAAGCGAAGCTGCTGAAGCTGTCAAGTGCAAACACACACACTTCGTACTCGCTGTTGATTGATTTTGAAGTTTGCGGATGTGTGTGTGTGTGTGTGATGTAAACGAAGAGGTGACGTTTGTCAAACGAGAAGGATTCGGGTCACAGAAGTCGATAAAACTGATGGTCGAAAATGAGGGAGTATTGTAATTTTTTTGTAATTTTATTTGTGCGGGTAGGAACGTTCATAAATCTAAAAAAATGTGACAGTACGTGTATTGCGTATAGGGAAATAGCGTGACAGAGGGGGAAGGGGTGTGTCTAAAAATCCCGAAAAACGATGGACGTTATAAATGAACCTTTCCGTATAGAATTCTGCAAGGTGACGTCACGAATGAACGTTCGGTTCATTCTCGTTCATCCCTTCCTTTTTCCTCTCACGCGAATTTTGACATTTTCCGGTGGTTTGTTTTGATTCCCATTCGTTGCCGTTCTTTCATCTCTCGGAGAGAAAATTGAGGTTAAATTTCGATGCAAAACTCTACTGTTGCAAAAACAAAAGAAAGAGAGCGAAGATGAAATGTGGGCGTAAAAAATAAAAAAACACTTGTCACTCTGTCATTTTTGTGAAGCCAGATGTGAATAAGGCAAAAACTGGGACTGTTCGTAGCGCGAACGTTCCGACCTGTCGTGTTCGATATAAGGAAATACCCGCATATTGACGATCTTGCGCCAAATACGACGCACAGGCAAACAAAATTGTCCCTCCACAAAATATGCACACCGGTTTCAGCATACATTGGTTGATGTCGCCGCTACAATTTTCCAGCAACGGAGCGTTATTTTGGGGTGGTGTTTCGACTAATCGGTTTGTTTATGCACTGTTTCCTTTGTTGTTGGATGTGTGAACATTGTGCTGTCAAAGATTGAACATTTGCACGATCGTCGCGAAATCCTTGCAAAGCCCAATAATAAATACGATAAATTTTATTGTTACAGTGAGGATTCGCTCGTTGGGTCACGACCTGAGACGAGACTCGCGAAGAGGAAAAAAAGCAACGTCAAGTGCAGCCCAACTGAGCTGTCAGTTGTAGCCCGTTTGATTACGTTACCTAAAACGAGGAAAGTATTGCTATCCGAGATAAATTCTGAAGCCAAAATTCACTCCGAGCAGCATTTTCTTCTCCTGTACTGTCAACAATAAATTGAAAACAAAATATTCCAATAATTACATTGCTTGGCGATTGTTGGCGATGCAAAATTTCACCTCAACACGCTAACGCCGCTCAGCACAAAAGTGCATACTTTCCAGACTACACCAAAAATGTGTAACCCTTGCACATTCACAAAATCAGCTCCTGTGTCCGCAAAATCGTTAAATTCGCAAAAATTTTTGTACAGCAATCTAGCTAGGTTTACTAGTGACCTTGGAAAACAAAAAAAAATATCGACATTTCGCATCTAGACGAGTGTACGAGCTGTTTTTGAAAATGTGTAACTGCAACACATTTTTGTGTGGTCTGGAAATTATGCACTTATGAGTAGGGCTTACACATTTTAGTGCTGAGCGGTTTTACTGTGAACATGATTTTGTGCGTGAATGGCATTCAGTCACACTGCATGTGAGGTGATGCGGTCACGTACGTGTTTGAACCACCAGCCCAAAACATAATGTCAACACAGATAGGAAGAAGAAAAAAATAACAGAGTGGAGAAAAAGAAGACCGTCTTCGCGAGTCTCGTCTCAGGTCACGACTGCGCCTCGATTAGCGAATCGTGTTCGTTCGTTGGGGCAACTGACAACTGATTAAAATGCTGTAGACACACGCAAGTGACGAGAAATACGTCACGAAACACCCACACACTTGCACAAACGTTCTGTATATATAAGCTGCGATGCAAGAGCGGTCAGACGTCAAACTCATTTTGACATCGATTTTGACATTGACAGTGCTTTTTAGTTGGGTTTTGCCCCAACCAGTGAACATTCAACCACAGACAAACAGACGTCTCACTCTACTCACTTCTCATCGTTACCCTTTTTACCGGTTAGTTCAAATATTTTGTAGTTCGCAAATCGCTCGGTCACGGCGCTCGCATCGTTTGTGCTCCTGTTTGACATTTGCTCACTACTGCCACCTACTGAGTGGTTTGCGTAACACTGCCTGGTTAGCATTGGGCGATTATGTTTTCGTGACGATGATTTTTATCGCAAATTGTTCCAAGTGATACGTCTGTTTGTCTGTGATTCAACTATCGAGACAGCCCATCTAACGAGCCGCCAACGAACGAATCGGGACTGTACAACACCATTTTTTCGAAAATTATTTACCATTGAACGTACTATAATTTGCACAGCACACTCTCCATCACCGCTGATGTTTAATACCATTCGGTGAATGGTAAATGGCTCTTTTACAATAAAAAATGGTGGTCGTTATGTATCTTAACCATAATATCTTGAGAAAATTTCATATACATTTTTTCGCGAAAAACAATGAAATGTATTGTGTTTTTATGATACATTTTTAGGGCATTTTCCAAAATAAAACAATATGTTTCGCAATATATCCTAATGTTTTTTCATTGTTCTTACAATGATGTTTCTATTGCTTTCCAATGAACAACTAAAAATCTTATATATATAGTTAACAACCATTGATAAACAATACAAATACAATTATTTGAATTACCTCAATGAAATCGTTGTTATAATATGAATACAATATATCTAGGGGCAAGACAGATACAGCGACAGTAACTCTGTTATCGAAGTGTTGCTTGTAGGAAGCAATCTAAATAAATTAAATTGTTCGATATCACTAGTTTACAGCATTTTTGAACTCGGTAAGCTGATGATCATTTTTGGTGTAGAATCATGCCCTGAGTTCGAAAACGCGAAAGAAAAAAATTACAGTAGAGCGGAAATTTTTTCTACTTTCCATACAAGGTTAATGATTTGAAATCGATTTTTGTTCTATTTTTAAGCAAAGTAGCTCACTTCAAACATCTCATTCTCCGTAATCAATGCCCCGATTGAGCTGAAATTTTTACTGTAACTTGCCTACATATGATATGTTGAATAAACGTCGAGAAAGAATTTTTAAGTTGGGTTTTTCTTATTGAAAAAAATACATTTCTTCAAAATATTTTGGAAATTTTGCTAAAATTTAAGAAGATCGTCCCTAAAACTCGCCAATATCTTGAAATTTCATCAATCTGACGCAAAACCTGTATTCAGATGATCGAATGGTATTGTATTCAGCTTTTAATTTATGGAAAAAGATTTAAAATTGGTTGAACAAAACGCAATACATTTGAATTTTAGTAAATTACATATTTTGAAAAGTTACAAAACTCAATATTGAGCTAAAACTCAAAAACTGTTCTACTTAAAATTTTTTGAAGGTCAGTTTCGAAATCAGCACTAAATTGTGCTTCAAAAATTTTGGTCGTTGACAGAAGTTCACGACTTTCGTTTTATTTTGTAAACTTGTGTATCAGATTATAGAACAGTTTTGTAATTTGTTCACAACGTTTCAGTTGTAACGAAAAATAAAAGTTAGAATTTATATCAGTGTTTCACTAGAGAGCGGAATTAGGTACATAACAGCAAGCCGCGCCGCAGAGCCGTTTCCTTCGAATCCGAAAACGAGAGAGACGAGCATCCGCGTGCGTGGTACGTTTGTGTGCGTGTCATCCGAGCGCATAAACGAACGAACGGGAGAAAGACGAAAGATAGGTTGCTGAGCATGTGAAGGCGTTGGAGGAGGCAGTTTTGTAAGCGATTTGATCGAGTACAGTTTAAAAGACACGGACAACGTCTTCAGCTTTCGGCTGTACAGACTGTTTTAAACTTAACATTAGACAACGGACAACGGAGCATGCACCAGTGGATACGGGGAAGAAACTATTCTCACGAAAAGTTTCAACGCCCGAAGCGGGAATCGAACCCTCACCCCATAGTATGGTGCGATTATAAGCTTGGTGACCCTAACCGCACGGCTACGAGGCTCCACAAGTTGTGGGTAGAGTTTAGGTTTCAATAAAAAAAAATGGAATTTGAAAAAAAAAGTTTGTGATTTTATTTTATGTGAAGAATTCCTCTGGATAGCTCCTCTGGATCACTCTGGTTTGCCTGATACCTGTGAAAAATCGAGCAGTCTTGCCCGATTTTCCGCTTCGTAGAGACGTTTCTGAATGGATTCGAACAAAAAGTGTAACTCAGGATCAGTCCTGCAAAATATCAGTGTCAGTGCCTGTTTTTCAGCCGAAAATGAATGACTGCGGCGGTCGTTTTCAGTTCCTCGATGTGAGAACTGACAGAGTCCGAGAGCTCCATTCGTGAGCAACCCAACAAGGTCAATCCCCAATCATCCACACACGACTCATGCTGACAGACCATTCGTCTCAAGCGGTAGCTTGTGAGAGTGAGTGCACTATACGCTACCACGGGTGAAAACACTCAACTACAGAAAATTAAATGGAAATTTAGCCCTGTCAGCTCTCGCTTTCAGCACGCTGCGTGCGAGTGTGAGTACCTATTTCATTTCGCTCCCGTTTTGCTGATCGGAAAGCAACATTGACAGGAAAAACAAAACGGAGAAAATGAAAAAAGCAAAATATCGCTATCATACAGGCCTGTCGAAAAATTGCTGCACTGCTCAGGATTGCTCAGAGTTGCTCCGGATTGCACAGTGTCTTGCCCCTAGCAATATATGTTGCCATTTCTGGAGCTCGATTTGAATAGGTCGTATGTGTGTATCGATCAGTTTATTTTAGTCATTGTAGCAATATGGCAGATATTTTGCAAAAATTTTAATAATGGAACAGAAAGCCTGTTTTGTGAGGATTTTGCTGTATGTATCAACTCTGCTCAATTTCAACGGTTTTCGCTATAATAAGCGAATCCAACTGATTGAATTTTTAATCGACAAAAGCACATTCGACCTATTCAAATCGAGCTCCAGATTTGTAAGCAGTTTTCGTTTTTGAAAAATCCTCGTAAAAAACATAGAAATACATTCTATTTACCGGTAACATTTCTATTCAGCATTTACGAGCACAAATGGCTGCCAGAATTATATAAACATTAAAAAATTTCTGGTAAGAATCAAACACTCTGATGTCCGTATTGGTATGGTATTTATTGCTTGAAAGCATTTGATAAGATCTATCAAAAATCTTTTTAAGTAACAGATAATTTGATCCATACCATAAACCGTTTACAATTCTGGTGACCAGTTGCACCTGAGGTTGCATTTGTTAATGCCGGAGAAAAATGTTACCGAGAAATATTATTTCTATGGGTTTTCAAAAGCGAAAGGTGCTTACATATGACAACAGGTAGAAACCTTTTGTAGCTTAGGAAATGAAATTCATTATTATCTATCCGGTTTTAACCAAGACAGCCCCCAATCAAAAATTGCCATTTTCTTGATCCATAAGTGTCGCAACTGTTCCGCATCTAGTGCGCTGTGTTGCTAACAACAACGGGAAAGATACGCACTACTTTTGACATGATTCAAAAACGTCGCGAGTTGGGTCGCGTCGCGACTTGTTTGAGCGACGTCCGGTTTGGTGGTGGCCCGACAATCTCTCTCTCTCTTCTTGGCGTAACGTCCTCACTGGGACAAAGCGAAGACGGCTAATAACAAGACAGACATCTACCCTCTTGCTCCATATACCTTGGGAGCTACAAGCACACTAGCGCCGCGAACGACTTCAGGGAACAACATCATGAATCAGTGTGCGTGAAATGTTACAATTTCTGTGTACATATTAGCATGTACACGCACACATTAATGTTTTAATGTTCCTGTGAATCGTTAAGGGCGTTTCAACCATGTCGCCTGCGACACGGTGGGAGCTGTCTGTCTTGTTATTAGCCGTCTTCGGACAAAGCCTGCTTCTCAGCTTAGTGTTCTATGAGCACTTCCACAGTTATTAACTGAGAGCTTCCTCTGCCAATGACCATTTTGCATGTGTATATCGTGTGGCAGGCACGAAGATACTCTATGCCCAAGGAAGTCAAGGAAATTTCCTTTACGAAAAGATCCTGGACCGACCGGGAATCGAACCCGTCACCCTCAGCATGGTCATGCTGAATACCCGTGCGTTTACCGCCTCGGCTATATGGGCCGACAATATAGTTGCTGATAATCAAACCCTAGCATCATACCCTAGAGTCTATCGGTTATTTCACGCACTCGACACTCGAATCACAGAGAAAAGACGTCTATCTTCGCTTTCTGCCTTGTGTAAAACTTTGTAACGGTAATATCAGAATATGTCGTTATGCTCCCGTTACGTGGCGCTAGCGTTCCATCAGTTATACATTGTCGTTTTGTCATATTTGTTTCCAGTGCTCGCCGTTTTTGGCATTTGAGCGCTCATGGCGCTTTGTGGGCTAGTGTGTTGTAACGTGTTACCGACAATAACGGCAACAACGGGAAGCCAAGCAAATGTTTTTTGTTATTGTATTTGTTAGTAGTTTTGTGTTTGGAAAAAAATAATATAAAACGCTGTAAGGATAAATGTTAGTAAAATTAAAAATTGTTAAAATAGTTGTTAGTAGTGATAAAAAAAACTAATTGGGAACCCCTGCTCCAATAGAAAACTCATATTCAAATTAGTTAAGAATTTCTAATGTATGCCCCCCCGATGGAGTACTAGATTGGTTAGAAAGGGGAACAAAATGTATATGTATAAACACGAAATCCGGGATGAAAAGACATGTCAAAGGAGGAGCAACGGAGGGGGGGGGGGGGAGAGGAGAAGGAGAGGATCTTGGATTTTGGAGGAGCAAACTGGGAAGGAGGAATTAAAGGGAGTCGTTTTCGGGATAGCAAGTGAACGAGAAGTTCGAGAGAAGTGCTTGAAGAAGTATTGCGATGGTGATCTCCAATAGGGGCCACGTGACGAAGTTTGTGCGATTTTCGAGGTGACAAGTGCTCCAGCGTTCGGACTATTTTCGGACTGGCAAGTGCTCCAGAGGTCGGAGACCTCCTAAACCAGATTCGCGGGTCAGCCATTACACACCCGAAACGTATTTTTTGGAATTAGCACCCGATCCATTGCTATCCAACGAGGAAGTTAGCCGGACAAATCTTTCGGAACGGATCACCAAGTCTTGGGCCACCCTACTCCGGTACGCGAGCCTCACCTTGTGATTACGGTGCACATCTTGTGAAGCACCACTGTCAATCCAGCCGCCCTCCGACGCGACGCCGTCGGCCACCAGACATGCTGTCGACCATCGGTTCCGAACCCATCCCTTCACCCGAAGCGCCACCGTCTCGGCGCTCGCTGCGGCTATCATCGTGTTGACGCCGACCACGTGCTCCGGCAGGTATGTCACCGTCTCCTCTCCCTCTACCTCACCACAATGGGCCCCAACGAAGAAGATAGAAAAATATGTTTGTATTTACTAACCCACACACCCTAGATACCAATATAGTAGTAGATTAAATCAACTCGGTTCCTTTGATTTCCAAAAGCGAGAGATTAATTCCTCTATAAGTCTGCTTGGCCTTTCCCTTGTTCGCTAAATTTCAGTTGGCAGGTAAGTGTAGGGTTGCTCAAGTTTCCCCCTGGTCAATGCCGACCCTGAGGTACTTTTGAAGGTGAGCTGGCCTGGGCGTATGGACGCCGATGCCACCGGACGTGTGGAGCGTCCCATCGGTAGTT
>NC_085138.1:35765114-35790114 GCF_035046485.1 Aedes albopictus | reverse complement strand
ACAAACGATGAACTCTGCCATCATGTGGTCAAATCGAGTTTATATGTCGGGCAGTCTCGTGGTGTTGAGGTACACATATTATGCTTTTGGTCGAAATACAAAGTGACCAAACGTGCGAAAATTGATTTTTAACCTACTTAGAAATGTCGCAACTCAATTTGGATTAGTGCATATTGTTGCTCTTAATTAGCTTAATGATGCGCAACAGAAAAAATAGGTTCACATTTACTTCGCAGCTGCAACTTCGCATGTGCTTCTAGCGACGACTTCGATTTGGTGGTGCGACGATAATAAATCCTTCTCACACGATTTCAACGTATTTTTTGTTCGAGTTTAAACGTCTGTTCTCTGTGCTCGAACTATCATTAACGAACTATTAATCAAATATTCAATCGCTATAACACAGACAAACAGACGTATCACTTGGAACAATTTGCGATAAAAATCATCGTCACGAAAACATAATCGCCCAATGCTAACCAGGCAGTGTTACGCAAACCACTCAGTAGGTGGCAGTAGTGAGCAAATATCAAACAGGAGCACAAACGATGCGAGCGCCGTGACCGAGCGATTTGCGAACTACAAAATATTTGAACTAACCGGTAAAAAGGGTAACGATGAGAAGTGAGTAGAGTGAGACATCTGTTTGTCTGTGGCTATAAATTCATCATCCGATGTTTAGTTGACGAAATAATTTTCCATGTGACATCGAGCATGTTGATAATTTGTTTCGCCCATGGGGAATGACACTTCCTTTGCTAACCGGGGAAATCCGCATTTAACCGTTGCTAACCGCCGTTATCGCGTCTAACTGCTGCTCAGTTAGCAATGGTTAGCGACGGTTAGGAACGGATAAATTCGGATTTTCCTATTAGGAAGGGATATGTCTTTCCCCTTAGTTTCACCGTCGATCTGTCTCGTTTCAATGGCAATCCTGTCACATACGATTGACATCTCGTCTCTCAAGCCGTTTCTCATCCATGATTTTGAGCTCCATGGTCAGTGTAGCGGTGTTGCTAGAACATCAGTATTGCGAACACTAAAACAACACCAACATTTTTGCTCGGGGATTGCCGACGCCCGACGTCGACGAGGCCGTCGCGCCCACGTGAGTGGGTTGCCTTACCGTGGCAACGATCGTATCGCAATCGCAGCAAGCGGGTTCACATTTGAATTTCTGCTAGAAGTGAAAATTTTCTCTTCTATACTAAAGTTACTCATTATTTACTCACTCCATCTGATTATATTTATTCGGCGCAATGTCGTCATCCTCGATGGCACAGTCCATCAAGAACGTCAACTCTTTTGCTGGGCGAAGAGCAAGGCGAAGAGCACCCTGCCGTTGAGCGAACAATCGTAAAGCAACACTATGCCGAAGTGGCCATCGAACTGGTTCAACGTGTTAAATTGAGAGGGTTAGAAGCAAAGACATAAACCTACTTTCGAGTAAATGAGGTTTGAAGTATTTCACCAACTTTTCATCCCATACAAAATGTATGGAGTTTAAAAATCGACCCAATTTTCTACGATTTATTGTAATTTTTCTAATCATCGTAAAAATAATCTTAAAAAAGTTCCTGAAAGCTTAAAATCTGAAGAATTGTTTGATATGCTCAGCTAAAAATCGATAAAATGGGCCCCTCAAATATTTATGAAGGTTCATGATCAAGGCGGTTTCGAGTTGGTGAAGCTCTCGTCGAATTTAAGAGCTGTGTTGGAATCTCTCGATCCGGAAATCGTCGCGGATAAGGGGAACGATGTCCGTTTCCTAGAAATTAAATGGGACTTATCGTCGGATGAGTTCGTCTTACCGCTAGACTTTTCGAAACTGAACCAGCGGTTCCGAACCGGGGAGGGCGTGCCCACGAAGCGGCAGCTGCTAAAATGCATAATGGGTATCTTCGATCAGCTTTGTTTGCTCAGTCCGATTACCGAATGGCTGAAGATCATCTTCCAAGAACTGTGGCGACTGCAGTCTGGATGGGACGATGAAATTCGGAGCGCTGGTGAGAAACAACACCTGCGGTGCACTCTCAGTCCGCTCCCGCAGGGTCAGAAGGAGATTAAGTGCAAATGAGTGAACAAAACAAAGTGTGATGCTACCGCGGTAACGCTTAACGACAGAAGGAACGTTTCACCATGAAAAGTACAATCCCGTTGTGCAATACAGTTCGCTGCCCTAGCTGTGAAGCACGACTTTGCGATAGACCAGATAAATGCAATAATGACTATGGATAACGCAACAGAGAGAAAAGCCAAGGATCGTCGCAGAAGTAAAGAAGAATAGACAGTGAGATGGAAGTAGGAGCAGAAAGAGGAAGCTCCACAACTCATGCAGGAGCTGCAAAAGACTAAGGTCAGACGTAATCGACAGTTTAATGGAATATTTTGATTGTCCCGACTTAAACCCATCTGAAATCCAAAGTTTAGTGGACGAGCCCTGCATCATGCCGCCCTGGCGGGAAACAACAAGTAAGGGCTGAAAGCTTATCCTTACAAATTATGCTGGCAGTTATTATGAGTCATTATCAAATAATCCAAATAGTTTTGGTGGCTGGCACTCAGGATGGCGGACTGGTAACTGCAAAATTATTGCACTACCAGATTTTCAGTTAAAATGCAATGTAGTTGTTTAAATACACCGATCGAACATCTACTGCTTTATAGACACCAAAGAGAAGAGTTACGAGCATGGGTACATCGGATTTGCTCCGTGTTCAGTACCTGCCATTATTTAGCTTCCGATGGAACCAACACAGATAGAGCATACAGGGAACCTAATGTTGTCGTAAATAATCAATACATCTAAAAGCCGAACTAAAAGGTTATGCCTCCACTGGAGGTCTGTTGACCGTAATTGCTGGTTATTGCATACGCAAAACTCGTCTTATCAACTCGCGCACACATTGTGCCTTCGTCAACAGCATACGTCGGACATTGACGTAATAACTTAGGCTAGAATTATTTTGCAGAATTTGTTACTTAAGTGCCATTTAGAAGAGTTCGTTTTGTATTAATAGTGCCCAAAATGTCCCTAATGAACACCGCTCGACAGTTGGCACGGTTTACCGGCCGGAAGCAGTTACTAGCCCAGGTAACTTCTACTGAAATTGCCGACTAAATTGGCAGAGCATTACGACACATTATTTTCTGTATTACAGTGCCTGGCAACAAGATTGGTTCATACTGAAACGCAAAACTCCGCGGCAAGCGGTAGCGAGCGTGCTAAATTTCCAGGAGCGCAAGCCGCCTTTGTAGACAAACCACTAATGTCGCTACCGGAAAACTCCGAACCAATCCCTATCTACCGGGCAATGAATGCCGATGGAATGATTGAGGATCCTTCACAGGATCCTAACCTAAGTCGTGAGACGGTTCAGAAGATGTTCCGTGACATGGTGATGCTGAACACCATGGATAAGATTCTCTACGAGTCTCAACGCCAGGGTAGAATTTCGTTCTACATGACGAACTTCGGCGAAGAGGCCAGCCATATCGGAAGTGCTGCCGCTCTGAGCCCCGAAGATTGGGTGTACGGACAGTATCGGGAAGCCGGTGTGTTAGTTTGGCGTGGATTTACGATCTCGGACTTTATCAACCAGTGTTACGGTAACCGAGAAGACGAAGGCAAAGGTCGTCAGATGCCGGTGCACTACGGGTCAAAGAAGCTGAACTTTGTAACGATCTCGTCACCGTTGGGAACTCAGATTCCTCAAGCGGTTGGCGCGGCCTATGCTTTTAAGCGCCAACCGAATAACGATCGATGCGTGATCACCTACTTCGGAGAAGGTGCCGCTTCGGAAGGAGATGCCCACGCAGCTTTCAACTTCGCTGCCACGCTGGATTGTCCGGTAATTTTGTTCTGCCGTAACAACGGGTTTGCAATTTCAACTCCATCGAAAGAACAGTATCGAGGAGATGGTATCGCTGGACGTGCTGCAGGCTACGGAATTGCAGCACTACGATTCGATGGAACGGACATATTCGCAGTGTACAACGCTACCAAACAGGCGCGAGATTACGTGTTGAAGAACAACAAGCCTATTGTTCTGGAAGCGATGCAGTACCGTATCGGGCATCATTCGACTTCGGACGACAGTACGGCTTATCGTTCGGCCGATGAGCTTGAAATCTGGAACACCGTTGAACATCCCATCTCGAAGCTCAAAAACTACATGAAGCATCGCGATTGGTTCAACGAAGAAGAGGAAGAGAAACACGTCAAAGCGATTCGCAAACAGGTGCTCGCACAAATCAACCAATCGGAGAAGATTCCGAAACCAGACTGGCGCGAGGTGTTCCAGGATGTGTACCACGAGATGCCGACCCACTTGAAGGAGCAGATGAAACAGATGGAGGAACACGTAGAAAAGTTCAAAGAACACTATCCGCTGAAGGATTTCAAAAACTGAAGCGGAAAGTTGAAATTATTCTTTGATTGTCCCGGGTGGCAGTGAATAAAGTGCATTTATTATTTGTAGGTTGGAAAGTTTCTCAAGATGTTATATGTCTTCCTGGCTGCACATAGAATTTACATGGCAGCATCGCAACGTTTTGATATAATAAACAGCTATTATGTACAATGAATCTAAGTAGTCAATGATCATGGTTTTCTGACCGAACTGATTTGATGTTTCGTCAAACACTTGCCCCTTCTTTTATCCTGCTCTTTCGCGTGTTTATGGATCAGAATGAGTGAGAAATAAGGAAAAGCTACGCACGCTAGTGTAAGGGTCTCTATGTGGCATTTATAAGTTTTACAATTCCATGTTTCTTGTCAGAAAAGTATTACTATCACAATCAATTTTAAATAGCAGACTTTTATAGCCTCTTAGGTGTTTCAATAGAACATTTTGGTAGTAGGTGTATGTACACATGAACCACTCATATGTGTAATGGTTTGTGAGACAATGTCACTATCACTACCATGAACTCTCAGATAGAGTAGATTCTGCTCAGTTCAGGTAATTTCATGGGCTGTCAATTGAGTCTACAGATATAGATATAAAAATTACTTCAAAACAAAACAAAATGCGACAACGCAGGCTCATAGGTGCTAGGTTTTCTATGTTTGTTTGCGCTGCCTTTTTGGTTTGTTATGTTTTTCTGACCGTGCCAATCGTAGCAACCGACGACGGTGTGTGCCGTAACGACGGATGCAGTTGTCTTGAATCTGACCGGTGCTTGTTTATTCCAGAAAGCGCTTCCGACCGGAAAGGTCCTCTGTCCGAAATGGCCGGTAAATTGTTCGCGTGTGACTTCGAAGTCTTTGGGATTGTACAAGGTGGGTTTGAGTGTAATTACGATGTTACGTTGTTACATAAATAGTCTCAATTAATCCTTGTATTCCTTCTCTGTTACAGGGGTTTTCTTCAGAAAGGTATAGCTTTAAATAGATTGGATATCATTGTGCAATAACAGCTCAGTGCTTGAATCTTTCAATATTTGAACGTTTGTTCTAGTACACGCAAAAGCAGGCTACAAGCTTGGGGCTGAAGGGTTGGTGCATGAATACCCGTGACGGAACCGTCAAAGGGCAAATGGAAGGGGAGGCGAAACCCATGAATGAAATGTAAGCACCGTGCCACATGGTTGTTTGGATAAAATAGTAACTTTTTCTATTGTAGGAAGCATTGGCTGCAAACGAAAGGAAGTCCCACCAGTCGAATTGATAAGGCTGTGTTTAGTGAAATGAAAGAAATTGCCAAATACTCCTTCAATGACTATTCTATCAAACGCTGAAGAAACCATTTGGAGAGTATGAGAAATATGTTTTAATAAATTATTCTATCTGATAACATTATTTTAGTATTCATTGTTTCTTTTTTTGATCTGATGTATAACGTACCAATAATTAATTAGTAATTATACCTCTCGTACTCCTTTTAAGACTTCTCCAATTTTGTTTGAACAACACCTGATTACAAGTTGTGATGAAATAATGTTAAACTGTTATTCAATCAAATGTGGAATGAAAATGTCATTGTAATATTGGTTAAGTGAGCGATTGTTCTTTGGGTTGTAAGGACACAATCAGTTAAATACCAGATTTGCAGTAATGAGCTGGATTTTTCTAAAGTGAGACGATAAATTCTTCTATTATATACTGAAATAGTGCAAAACAACGCGGGTATTATAATTTCTTATATAATTAACTTATTCACGCCCAGCAATCTTTTTTGAAATCAGAAGCTTCTATGATTACCGTGGAGAAATGAGGCATGTTGGAAGACGAGTGTCTTCAACAAAGTTGTTGACAAAGTCAGGGATTCACCGAAAGTACTTAGTTTAGTACATATTTGGTGGCGCTAGTGGTCATAAAGCATTTTTCTTTGTTGTCTTGCGTCAGAAGCGAAAGTTGATCAAGACCAGGTATACGAATGATTTTTGTGAAATCTGTATCCCATACAAAATTCGTGAGAAAAAAATGTCTTCTATATGGCTCTACGTTTCCACTGGAACTTAGCCTGCCTTGCTTCAACTTTTTTTTTTTTGAGCATTTTCACAGTTATTAATTTAAGGGCTTTCTATGCCTTTGCCATTGCATGAATTTGTATATTGTGAGGCAAGTACAATGATACACTATAGGGAATCGAGAAAATTTTCCCAACCGGAACGGGAATCGAACACGGCATCTCCGTATTGGTGATCCATAGCTTTAACCACTACGCTAACTGGAGATCCGAGAAAAATCTGTATCTCATACAACTAACTCCGCTAGCTCAAACATCTGAATTTCATACTAAATGCAATCTGTAGATCTGTACGAATGCTCGTGACATCAACGCTATGGGCCTACGTAGACTCTTACACTAAAAGACGGCTTGCGGTTAAAATTATTGTTCTGCAGGGTCAATTTAAATACAAAACGCCACTAAATTTGGGCAGACTGAGTTTTGTTTTAATTCATCAGGATAATATTTTCAATTTTATTTACCATGGACCCGATTTACAATTAAAATAGTTTCTTTTGGCAACCGGATTCAAACCAAGAACCTTGAAATCACCGGGCTCGTTACCACTCAGCTACCAAATCGGTTGATATGAGAGGAAAAATACCTAGACAAAGGGCATTTGCGGGTCGATGATCACGTTTTGTCATGGTAAATTTGACAACATTTTTATGTTAATTAATACCGCAATCTGTCTTTCAGTGGGGTAGGTATTTTAGGTATCAAAATAAACTTCAAAAAATCTTAAAAAAAAACAGTGGTTCAGAAAAAGGTGCTCATTCGTATAAAACAGGGGGAATGACACTTCTTTTGCTATCCGAGGAAATCCGCATTTATCCGTTGCTAACCATCGTTAACCGCGTCTAACTGCTGCTCAGTTAGCAGCGATTAGCGACGGTTAGGAACGGATAAATCTAAATTGAGTTTGAATAAGGGCGAAAGTAACATGAACGATTTCTCTTCATCTAGGTTGAAAATGGAAAGTGAGAGTTATATGCGACGCATGTGGTATAACTCTCAGATCGCCATTAAATTGTTATATGTCTTGCATTTTGCTTCTATCATGTGGGCTGGGTGCGCCAATGTATATGCAACGCAACTCTAATAACCTAATAATATCCTTCACATTTTGAAAAAAAAAAAAAAGTTTTCGTCGGCTGGAGCGGGAATCGAACTCACAAAGCTCACTTACTGGAAATACGAAATTCTGCAAAACGTATTCTACTTTATCTTCTTCCAATGTTGCTTTTTCACCCAGCCAAAGTTATATGCACAGCTAATGTATCGATCGTGTTATGTACTTAACTCCAATATGCGCAAGTGTCATTTTGTTTTATTAGAAGGCTTCTCAATCGGAACTGTTTATGATATGATACATATAACGATGCATTTGATGTGAACGGGCCAGACTACGGGTACAACGTATGTGCAGTGTCTGATAAAATAGGTTCTTAGAATTATTTCAGTGTAGGTCAAATTAGTTCAGTTAGGTCATTTAGTTCACCACTGTACCAACTGGACTGCGCACTCAGTCTTCATAAGTGCGAAAATGCTAATAAAAGTGCGCAATTGCATCAAATCCAGGTGATGTCTTCGGCGTGCTATTTATTTGATTTATGCTGAATAAGTGCTCTGAACACACCGAGTTGATTTGGGGTGATACACGAATTATGTCACGCAAAAATCGACCTTTTTCAACCCCCCCTCCCCCTATGTCACACTATTTGTATGGGACCTTAATATTTTTGTGAGAGTCGTCACGCTCTGCAAACCACACCGCCCCCACCCCTCTGAAAGCGTGACGTAATTTGTGTACGGCCCCTTTGTTGCAATCGCGTACTTTTATTTGCGTTTTCGCACTCTTGAAAACGGTGGTATCACATTTCCCGGAATGCCATCTCCCGGAATGCCATTTACCGGAGTGACATTTCCCGGAATGACACATTTCCCGGAATGCCATTTCCCGGAGTGACATCTCCCGGAATGACACATTTCGCGGAATGCCATTTCCCGGAGTGACATTTCCCGGAATGATGCTGGATCATTGAGGCTGAAGTATGTTACTCAGGGCCGGATTTACAAATGTGGGGGCCCGGGGCCACAGTGTTGTGGGGGCCCTTTTTTTAGAGGATATTTTTTTTTTCATTGTAGAAAAATCCAGAAAATAAGAAAAATTGCTACATAAATTAGGGTAGTTATTGGAGAAATTAATCTAGCTATGTAACTAGAAAAAAAAAGCAATCTAAGTTTAACAGATATCGAGATATGATAATCTAGTCTGAAGTCGATTGTAAAAGAAACTTTATCAAGTAAACAACGCTTTATCCGAGAGTGTTCATAGTATTAGATTCCATTGATCAAGTCGAAATTCATGAGAAGTCCTTTAAGAAATTTGAAAATAGATTTTTAAGAAGCCATTTTCAAATAAAATTTATAGCGCTATCTTTGGGGCCGTTATTGCAAAAGCTCCAAATAAAATTTCTTGCGGAATCATAGATGAAATCTATAGAGTTGCTAACCGATTACCACGTTTCTTTTTTTTGTGGAACTTGAGCATAAACATTTCTAACGCGACTTCGAGAGGTGTTTCTGGTGTACGCGCAAAATAATTGTTAAGAACTCTTTGTGAAACTTCAAGAGGCAAAAAATCCATAGTGGTATTTTTAGTGGAAATTCTACTAAAAGCTGCTGAAGAAATTTCATCGGAAATCCATAATGAGTTCCAGGGCTGTTACAAGTGGCGCGGATTTTGCGTTTTTCGCGGTTTTTGCGTTTCGCGCGGATTTCGCGCGTTTTTACTAATTTTGGCGCGGATTTTGCGGAAATGGTTTATAAATCTACTTACATCAAACATTTGGGGACGAAGTTTAACACAATCAGAAAAAAACGAACATTTTCAAATTAGAATTATGGAATTTTGTGTTTGAGCAAAACAATGTTTATAGTCAATAGCATGGAGTACTAGTTAAATTGCATCGCAACTTGAGCTTCTAAATTTGTTGAAACTTAGAAGATCATATTCTGAATTTCTTAGTCAAACTCTTGAAGTCATTTCTGCCTTAATCCTGAGATCAGTTTTTGGCTAAATTTTAGATGGAACTTACCTATAGAGCAATGCCTGACTTTCGAAAAAAAAACACTGAAATGGCAAGATTTCTAAAATAGGTGTTTCTAAAAGCTTTTTTGTGGAATTTGCAAAAAGACGTCTATCGGAAATTTCGAAGAAACATTTGGTTGAATTTTGTAGTCAAATCAAGAGTCAAATGTAACAGAATCCCGTCAAGAAAACCATTTGTTTTGTAGACTGTGTGTATCGTAAGCAATCAATCTGATAGAATCTGAGTGGTTTTCCGACACAAAATGTCCTGAGGACATTCTTGCTGATATCTTCACTGAGGATGTGGTGTGGCCAGAAACATTTATCATAAATTTCTTATGATTTAATACTTTTCTGCATATCTTTTGTCTTAATGTTTAGAAAAGTTGCCAGGAAATACTTTTTTTTATAAATATCTTCCTTAGGAATAAAATTTATTGGTGATGTAATCAATAAATTGCTCTAGTAATTAGTTTATGCTAGTGTCGCACCTTGTATTACTGTGAAGATTCAACAAAATAAGTTTCTGCAGAAAGTAATCCATGAAGTTTTCAAAAAGATTCTAAATTTTTTTTTCGGTTCCAAAACTTAGGTCAGATTACTTTTCAGGATTTCTACCATAATGTTGGTTATAAATTAAAATATTTCAAGTTTCGCCAAGAATGCTCCTTTTTTGGCACTGGGAACAGGAACTTCCATTTTCGTAAAATAGCAGACACCCTGATTGATAAGCAATCAAAGAACTATTGATCCGAAACTTTATATTCCAATTAAAAAAAAACTAGTCTGTTTTCAACATGTTCAAACTCATCAAAAACTTGTTTGATGTATAAGTTGTCAATTAAATTCATGGTTTTGTATTGGTTAAAAATCGATTTATCAATAGAAAAGCTCTTCTTCTAAAGTGTAACAAAAGTCATGAATGGTTCATTTTATTTGGATCTTCTCTGAAAAATTCTGCCTTTTTAGAGTTTGAGCGTTTGAGTCATCAAAACCACATGTTTTTGCACTGGCGCGGATTTGATGACCTCGGCGCGGATTTCAAATTGCTTGGCGCGGATTTTGCGGTTTCCAAATCGACACTTTTGTAACAGCCCTGGAGTTCCTGATGGAATTTCTGTTTTATTTTGAATAGAATTATATGCAAAATTTCGCAATAATCTTTGACGGACGAATTTTTAGTTAATTTAAACAAAAATTGTTTGCAAAACTTTAAATATTTCAGGATCTTTCAAGAATTTCTTCACAAATATCTACTGCAAATTTTTATAAGGAACCTATGGATTTGTAAAGAGTTCGCCTTAAATTACACATTCAAGCCAGGAAGAAAAATTCGTTATGAATTAAATCATATTAAAGAAAATCGGATTAGATCTTTGCAAAGAAAATCCACTCAAAATTCTTGCTAATTTCTTCAAAGAAATGTTTCAACAATTCTGGGATTCGATTTGAATAATTTATAAGTTTGGTTAGTGGAATCAAACTCTACAACTCAAAAAACTTTATTCTGATAGAAACACTTGCAAATCTTCAAAGAACTAGGTATATAGGAAATGTTTAGAAATAATACCAATAATTTTCGACCGAAATAAACACGAATTTTCAGCAGAAACTTTTCGACTCTCTATTCCATAGAGTTTAAGATTAACAACTTTCACAAGAAGTTTAAAATTTTATAAAAAGGCAGATATCTGCTTCTTTCTAATTTGAAGCACAATATTTCACACACATCCTGATAGTAGAAGTACTTGTGATAAAAATTAGAGCAGAATGTTTCTTGCACTACTTTTTTTTCGATTTGAAGTTAGATTTTGTGGGGGCCCCTAAAATGTGGGGGCCCGGGGCCATGGCCCCCCTGGCCCCCCCTTAAATCCGGCCCTGATGTTACTTTAAAACGAAAGTGTCAATAATCCAAATAAGATATTACAGGTCGAATGACTTTTTGGTGGGTTGCGTGTTATCTTCTTTTCTGTTGAACTGGTAATGAATTTAGGGGTAGTAGGGGCAATATGACCATACGGGGCAATATGAGCCACCCTGAATTTGGCCTTATTATCAAGTTTTGTTCTGTTCAAAGCCCTAGGATCTTTTATAGTATGCTTCAATCATGTCTCACTGTAAAAACCGTACCTAAAATCGATTCTGAAATGCAAATATTATGGAAATTGCAAATTTTTGCTTCGAATGCCAAAATGTTATGAGATTTAAAACTCCAAAATAAGCTTTTAACAGATAACTCCCTACTGTCCAGGTAAATATTCCATTACAGTTGATACTCCTACTATTACTGAGCAGTTTGTGAACAAGTCTGCATTTTTTCGAAACTGAAATTACAATCAAACAAGAATTTTCCGAAACTAATCTGCACGGGGCAATATGGTCATACCTGCTCGGACCAATGTGATCGGTTTTATTTTGTAATCTAACCTCAAAATTTTGCTGTCAAAACATGATCATTATCTACAGAACCATGGTTCAATACTGGTGTGAGGTTACAAGCGACGACCGGAACAAAAAAAAATGGTCACATATAACAGCCTGAACGCCGCCGAGACACACAGATTACATCCCCATCTGAAACGTTCAATGAAACCGTATATTTACACACTTAAAACATATTCTCGAGCTCGGCAACAAAAAATGCCGAGTACGAACGGCAACTCAAAGAATTGCTGATTTTCCAGCAATCGAAAATACTTTTGCTGAGATTCGTTAAAAATATTTACCGAAATTCCGGAAAATAACAACTGTATACCGAACTTCGGCAAAATGATTTACTGAACTGTTCGGCTAACAATAAATTTGCCGAAATCAGCAAATGCTTTTGACGAGATTTCGGTAAAGGCGCTTCATTTTGCTGGCATTCAGCAACGCAGCTGTCACTTTTTTAGCCGCTTCATTCCCTTCAGCATCACCATTTTCTTCCGAGTGTCCGAAGTCCAAGTGCAAAATTTGTATTACTTTTTGTGATAGGCTGCAAACAAATCCTAAATTCAGAAGACGGTAAGCAAATATTCGGTGCTTCAAAAAGCCTTTTGTGGGATGATATATTGGTTGTGAGTATTTAACTTTTGCTTTTTTTCTCTTTTTAAGTTGTAGACGCCTCGATGGACGTACATTTTGCCATGAAGTTAATGTTGATTTTTTCGACCAGCTGAAGCGGCTTACAAACCAACCAATACTGTATTATTTATTTGTTACCATTTGTTTTAACACGAAATACATGAATAAAACAAAACAGAATAGTTTGGATGATTTATTTGTAGAAATAACTACCAATAATCTGGGTGGATCTCGACAAAATTGCTGATAGCTCGGCAATTCATTACATGCTCAAATTTGCTGATTATTCGGCAATTAATGATTTGTTTTGATTATTTTTGCCGAGCTGACAGCAAAATTTTTGCCGAGATTTTCGGCAATTTTTGACATTATGTCAAATTTTGGATTGCCGAAACGCTCAGCAATATGAACTTTTGCCGAGATGATTGCTGAGCGCTCGGCTGTGCAAATCTCGGCAATTATTTTGCTGAGCTTCGGCAGAAAAATCTAAGTGTGTACGGTCTTCGCTTGGAACGATATCCTCTTTGGCAACGGACAAGGAAGGTTGTTTAAGGAACCGTCCATAAATGATGTAGTATTCCAGGGGGAGGGGGAATCCTTGATATTGCTACGAGCCATGTATTAGGTATGGGAAAACAAATTACGGATGGGGAGGTAGTATAGAAAATTGGCCAAAAATGCTACGTAATTTGTAAGTGCTCCCTTACTGCGCCTCCCTTCGCCCGTTCATCTTCAGAGGGTGACAGATGGAACCAATGCCATCGTTGCCATTCTTGGTTTCATGGCTGTGATGGAAACATGTGCCTATGTTAAATCAAATGTTGCGTTTAATAGTAAAATGCGATGAAATCTGCTTATGTTTTTTTATTATTTTGAAACGAAAACAATCGAATTTGTATAAAATACACTGAATTGTTGTGAAACAATCATATTTATCTATTTCTCATTCCTTACGAAACATTGTCCAAAAAACAAAAAAGGTTTAAATGGTGGCTCATATTGCCCCGTATAGCTGTGATAGTCCAGTGGTGAACTAACACTGATAAAAAAGATCATAGAGATACAACAGAATGTATTGTTACAACACGCTGAAATGAATGGTAGTTACCATGATTTCAATTGTTTAAAACGATAGAGTAACAACAGACCCTATGGTTTTCCACCATAGCATGTATTGTAAATGTCACTTTTACAATAGAAAATGGGGGTTGTTATGTATCTTTACCATAAAAAAATCCAAATTTTCTGGAGCAAATTCAAGTCAACTATCATTCAATTTATGGTGTTTTGATTATTGAAATCTCTAGTGCCATTCATTTTATTGTGCACATATTGTAGTTCCAATACATAATTTTCAGCAGGAAAATACGTACACAGTATGATTTGTTGTTGAACAATCATCTTTATCATTATTCAATGGAAGTTTATGGCGATTTTATTGTATATTTTTATCAGGGAAATGCGCTATATAAATATACTTTTTGAACACGAAACTGGAGTTAAATATATCCTCAAGTTTGTTTTGGGTGGTTTCAACCCTGTCGCCGAGGGATCTCCCACTTTTTCCGCAGTCGTGTGATCAAAACAAAAGCCACAAAATGTCAGACGTGACTTTTCCTCCTCTGGTGGATGCAGGCGAATGCATCCGAAGTGCATCGCTCCGAAAAGAAAAAGCCAAAAGAGGCAAAGAAAATAGTGTTGATGCAAAAAGACGACGACGACGTTTTCTTTCTTTTGCAATCACCTACCTACCTACCTACCGTCATCAGCGAAAAGAGAAAGTAATCGGTGGCGCAAGAAAAAACACACACACATCGTCGTTTTTAATATTTTCCTGTGTCCTGTGTTTGTCTGCCGTCCATAAAAATAAATTTTCCCGTGCGCCAAAAAAAAAGGTATACGGAGCGCTCTCGGGTCATAAAGTGATAAAAGTCGAAAATCGTTTCGTGTGGTGGAGCTGCTGCTGCCTGGCTGGGGGGAAGCTGCGTGTGTTTGGATGACGACGATGGCCTCATCTCGTTGGCGGCAGTGAGAGATTCGTCTGTCAAAAAAATCGGACAGTCACGGCTGTTGTGTGTGCGGGGCGGTGGAGGAGCATCAGCCGATAACAACAGAAGAGGATTGGTTGGTGCGTAGATTCTTGGCAGTGTGTGTATCAGTGGGTGATAAGGGAAGGTGTGGACAAACCTTCTGCCAGATACGGGTCCGTGAACCGACGAGGACGACGGGTTGGCATGCGGTGGGACACTCAGTGAGTGCAGGGGATTGTTGTTACGTGAAACGCAATAGAAGAACGAACGGCCTTCGAGCTGGGTGAGTTAAATCTAGGTCAGATTCTGCCGATTTTGTTAGCGCTGTTTGCCAACAACTTGGAGGAAGCTAGCAGAATTTGGGCAAAGATCCGGAAGAAGATGGACGGGAGCAGTGTGGGGAGTGCAGGAGGGGGTGGCGGAACGAATGGACCTGCAAGTGGTTCCGGTGGAAATGGTGGGCGTGGGATTAGGGACAGTGATGAAAGTGGCGATGAAAACGGCCTCGGGACCAATGGCCAGCAGTCGCGGTTGGTAGCATCGGCGGAGGCGCAGAAACGGAGCAGCGGAAGTGGTCAGAAAAAGTCGTGGCCCGAATTGAAGGCCTTAGTCAACGACATGAGACGACAGATGGCCTCATTGCCGAGCATGTTTCCTATGAACGTAAATTTTCGGACCCTGTCCGATGGAAGAACCAGAGTCTACTTCCTCAGTCCGCCGCCGGCGACCGGATGGGATACGGCGCTGTTCTACGCGGATGTTCCCCAAAGCGAACGCGATACCCGTGCTCCGATGCGACTCGAGTGGAGTCCGGTGCTAGAGCCGATAATTTCCCATCTGTCGATGAACAATTCCCGCGAAGTGCAGCTACTCCTGGAACGAAAACGGTTGTCCATATGGGGCATCACTTCCTACGAGCTCCACAAATCCAGTGGGAAGATCGTGTTCCCTGCATGCAACACCTTGTACCAGTGCTGGGACACGGGTTACGGGGAGGGAACGCTATTCCCGTCGGAGCTGCGAATCTTCCAGCGCTCATCTGCCATAGACCCGCAAATCTGTCCCCAGAACTCCGATCTCGTAGCGTACGTCTGCAACGGGGACATTTGGGTTGTCCACACCATTAGTGGTCACAGCGAGCGGCTGACCTACGCCCACGATGGTCGGCGATCCTTTGCCGAAGATCCGCTCACAGCCGGTGTACCGTCGTACGTCATGCAGGAGGAATTCAGTCGCTACCAGGGCTTTTGGTGGCAGCCGAACAGCGACGACAAAGTCTACCGGATAGTCTACGAAGAGGTGGACGAAAGCGACGTCAGTCTGTACACGTTCCCGTCGTCGCAATCCGTGGGCGGGGACTATGAGGAGTATCGGTTCCCCCGGGCCGGCTCGCCGAATGCCAAATCCAAGCTCAAGTTGGTGCAGTTTCGGCTGTCGGAATCGCTGAAAATCGTCGACGCTTGCATCAAGGAGCTGCAGTGCCCGCTGACGTATGCGTTCCCGTGGCTGGAGTACATCGTGCGGATCGGATGGACACCGGATTCGAACTAGTAAGTATCGAACTGTAGGTTTATAAGGTATAAGGGTGCAATCGGTGATGGTCTAGATTTGTAGTAATGAGCTGGATTTTTGTACGAGAAGATGATAAATTCTCCGTTTCTGCAATGGAACGGTGTCAAAAGCGTGGGTTAGGTACCTATAATAATGTCTTGCCTGATTTGATGCTGTTTGAGCAAAGCTTTGGGTAACTGTGTTGTTGTATTTTTCATTTCTTGCTTTGTTCAATAAAACGGTTCGAGAGCATCCTTAAAGTACGCCACGATTAGAGGGAGATTTGGATTAGAGGTGTGGGAAAGTGTGTTTAAGCAATGTAAATATTACTTGATACTTGATGAGCTATGATCGACAGTGCAGCATTTCAGAAGAAAAGAGGTCAAACTGATAGGTCTGAAGCTCTTTGCTTTTTCAAACGACGCACGACCCACTTTCGGAATAAACTTTACAGTAATATCCAGCCAGGATTTGGGAATATACCCTGTAGCAAAACTGCAAACAAGTAGTTGTTTCAAAACATTTGAAATGATTAAATCCCTTCTGAAGCAAAATAGGATAAATCCCATCTGCCCAGGAGATTTGAAAGCAGCAAAACTATTAAGTGCCCATTCAATCGATTCTAAAGTTATGATACTCCGAGCCGAAGCTAAAGAATCATGACTACAAGAAAAGACATCAGGTTCATCCGAAGATGTAATATCCACACATCTGGAAAAGTTTGTACTGAATAAACATTCCAAAACTTCCTCATCAGAGGAAGTGAAATCACCATTTGGCAAACAAAGTTCGTTCACTTGAAAATCCTTAGATTTTGCAAGGATTTTTTTCAACCGACTGGGCTTCACTCAAACTGGAAACATTTGTACAAAGGTTTTTCCAGCCGGATCGTTCAGCAGACCGAATAGCTTTCTGGTAGGTCTTGCGAGCCGACCTGAAAGCCTCCGATCCAGCAGAACGTCGTCTGCTCCAACTCTTTCTACATTGTTTCCTGAGCTACGCCAGATCAGAGTTCCACCAAGGGGTCCTTCTTGTGGTCTTCACAGACCGCAGAGGGCATGCTTCTTCAAAAGCTTTCATGATGAAGGTCGTTGTAGTATCAACGGCATCATTTAAACCACTTGGAGTGTCAATGGATGGTGAATATCCATGAAATTTGACCGCAACCAAATCAGTAAAAAGATCCCGGTTTGTTGACCGGGGATTCCTGAAACGCAATGTTTGCGAAGTAACATTTAAATGTTCAAAAAAGATATAGCGAAGGTCAGATAAAGATTCTTCATCTGACACAAGCCAATTGGTCAGCCCGTGACTAATTCTGCTAGAGCAAAGCGTTATGTCTAACACTTCCTCTCTAGCAGATACCATGAAGGTTGGGCGGTTGCTTATGATAAGTAATGCAAGATCTGTACTACTTAAGTACTCCATCAAACTGGATCCTCTCAAATTGATGTCTGAGCTGCCCTAGATTATATAGTGAGAATTAGCATCACTAACAACAATTAGCGGAAGGCCCTTTGAAGTGCAGTATGCAATGGCTTGCTTGAAAGCATCCGTAGGGGATGGTTCATCATGCGGTAAATAAACCGAACAATGAACGTATTTCCTGTTGAGGTTTCCAACAGATACATCGATTGTGATAGCACATACCTACTAGCGTGGTTCTAAAAATCGTTTTTGCTCCACACCGCTTATTCGATTCGTAACCAGATTCTAAGCCTTCTCCCAAAAAATGAGCTGATTTGGATGAAAATTGAGGGTGCACAAGCCCTTCAAAGTTTGTATGGGAATTACTATGGGAAAAGGATGGTTTTCATCCAATCGACCGTAGAATTTCCCCAAGTGCCCTAGAGGGATAGTCGACCCTTGGTTCTCCTAGGCTATTCTATCAGCTACAACTTTTCCGAAAACCATATTCAAATCGGACGCCTCATTAATAAGTTATCGATTTTTATCCAACTGCAGAAACTTTAACAGTGATCGTTCAGCTTCCCAGCAGGCAACATTGCTGCACATGGCGCCAAAGATAGATCACATAAATCATGGCTACTATGTTTCAAGGCAAATTGCAGTGATGCCCATCGTATAGTGTAATCATCATGATCAAAGATTTTCATTCTGGATAAAAATCGATAACTAATTAATGAGGCGTCCGATTTGAATGTGGTCTTCGGGAAAGTTGTAGCTGATAGAGTAGCCTAAGAGAACCATGGGTCGACTAACCCTCTAGGGCACTTGGGGAAATTCTACGGTCGATTGGATGAAAAACATCCTTTTCCCATAGTAATTCCCATACAAACTTTGAAGGGCTTGTGCACTCTCAATTTTCATCCAAATCAGCTCATTTTTTGGGAGAAGGCTTAGAATCAGGTTACGAATCGAATAAGCGGTGTGGAGCAAAAACGATTTTTTGAACCGCGCTAATACCTACATCTCTAGTAGTTAGTTCAGAGATGAGTGTAGCAACGATGGCGTTGTTGACAAGCACACATGCTCGAGGCATGACACGTAAGTTTGCCATTTCATTTTTACTGAAAGTAGCAAACACCGGATTCACAAGGTTTCCTAGGTATAAATTCCCCTTACGAAAGTAAAGTTATTCGACTAACGCCACTTGGGCTGTACCATTTTGCATAAGTCTGCAAAGATTGATCGTTGCTGTTCTTTTGTGCTGAGGATTGATCTGAGCTATCCTAACCGTAGCCACTTGTCCATTTTGACTTGATAGCTTCCGGCAATTCCAATTGCTGCGGATTCCTCACAGGACTTTAAATTCGACTTCAATATTCTCAGTAAGTTCGCCTGATATTCGACGACTAAGAACTCCTTAATCTGCCTCAGCCAGGCTGAGTCAGCCTGTTGAACAGAATTCCAGAAATCTTGTACGCTGAATGGAGAAGTCTGTAACACTGCAGTCGACGCCCTTTCTTGTATAGGGGGCAAAGGTGACTATGCAATCAACTAGCAGCCAGTTCTGTCGCTTGCCATACTATCAATATAATACGATGTAGGAGATGATTCAGCTGCTCAGTATCGTGCTCGAGAAGCTCGACCGAAAGTTCGTCCTTCCTAACAGCCTTGTCTTGACCACGTCTAGCTTTCCACAGGTTCCACGTCTGTTCATCGTCGTCGATTCGAATTTCTCGAAGCGCTCTCCTCGTCTGACAGCCACCATTGTTTTGTTTTGTCTGACAGCAAATTTCTATTACGGTCGTTGCACATGACAGAAGAAAGCGTCGTTTTTTCCGCACGCCATTGGCAGTTTCGTAAAACCTTCGCATACCATTCTGTTGCATACTCTCTTGCGCCTGAGCAATCACGTTTTTCTCATGCTAGATGTGGAAACGCATCGATCGCCGGTTCGCAGAATCCGACACCGGTTAATAATCGAGCTCGTATCTTACTACCTATGAGATTGTGATCTAAGTCGATGTTGGGACCACTAAAAGTTTTAACATGAATGACGTCCGTGTGAACATTATCAATCCAGTTGAAACCCAGAAACATTTAGCGAACCTGATGATTTACTGGATTGATAATACACTAAGGTCTTTTTACACGGGGGATACGTACCGTGTAAAAAAACCGTGTTAATTCGCGAAACCGTGCTAATTCGGGAACCCGTGTAAAAAACAACTGAAGGAAATCTGAAAATATTTGAAATGTCCTCACCTTCCGATATCCGAGGATTGTTTTAGAGAGTTAACAAGGAAAAGGAAGGGGGTAGTAGTAAGGGTTGACCCTAGGCCTAGGGGTTAGTGAAAAGGAGACAAGGGAAGGAAAGATCGCAGAGGATATTTTGGAGTGTTGAGGACTGTTTAGACGGACGAGGCGAAGGATCAAGGAGGCTGTCAAGGTCCATGGAGCAAGGTGGTGTAGAGAGAGAGATGTTCCACGACACCCAAGAACTTTTGCGAGTTAAGGCTGTAATATTTACGAGCGTAATCGATTGATTATTGTTACAGATCTACAAGCGTACTTAATGGATTGTCCTTACATGACTGATACGATGCAACATGCTACAGATCCATGGAGCATGGTTTTGTAGAGAACTACTTTCCAAAGATGATCTAGGTCCTCCAAGAACTCCCACGAGTAAAGACCTGAAGATTTACGAGCGTTATCTATGGTTTGTTGACACATCACTGATACAGTGTAACAGCATCCTACAAGTCCAGGGAGCATAGTTCTGCAGAGAAATAATTTCCAAATATGATCTAGGACCTCCAAGAACTTCCACGAGCAAAGACCTACAAGCGTTATCAATGGATTGTCCTTACATTTCTAATACGTTGTAACATCCTACAGGTCCATGAACCATTTTTTCGTAAGGAACTAATTTCCATAGATGTTCTAGGTACTCCAAGAACTTCCACGAGTAAAGACCTGAAGATCTACAAGCGTTATCAATGGTTTGATGCCACATTGCTAATACAGTATAGCGTCCTACAGGTTCAGGAAGCATAGTTCAGTAGAGAAATAATTTTCAAAGGTGAACGAGGTCCTCCAAGAACTTCCACGAGTAAAGACCTTATGATCTACAAGCGTAACCATGAACCATTTTTCTGTAAGGAACATATTTCCAAATATGTTCTAGGTCTTCCAAGAATTTCCACGCGTAAAGGCCTTAAGATCTACAAGCGTTATAGATGGTTTGTTGACAAATTACTGATACAGTGTAGCGTCCTACAGGTCCAGGGAGCATAGTTCTGTAGAGAAACCATTTCCAAAGATGATCTAGGACCTCCAAGAATTTCCACGAGAAAAGACCTGAAGATCTACAAGGGTTACCAATGGATTGTTGCCACATTACTGATACAGTATAGCATCCCACAGGCTCAGGGAGCAGAGTTCTGTAGAGAAATAATTTTCAAAGATAATCGAAGTCCTCCAAGAACATCCACGAGTATAGTGTCTGTATATTAAAATAGCACAACGATTCCGATAGTTTCGGTAATCGATTTTACTGAAGTTAACAACTGTTTTAGAAAAGGTAAACATAGAATTTTGGCTGAACGAGTTCAGTGTTCAGCATTTCTTGTATCAAACAATTACAGAACAGCAATCAACATTAAATGTGTGGGAAACAATCGTGGAGATATTTTTGAAGGGATATCAAGATGTTATCAATGAGAATATCCCTGCGTGAAGAAATTTCTGGACACATTGCCGATGAAATCTCTGGAAGTGTTTCTGAATACTTTAAAACTGTAGATAAAATTGAACATAAATAATAGTGATTAAAATTTTCTCTTCCAGTGTCTGGGCGCAATTGCTGAATCGCGTCCAACAACGCTTGGACTTGGTGCTCATCCCGCTGGACAACTTTTGCGAGCTGTACAGCAGTTCGTCACCTTCCCCGACGGGAGCGCAGAACCACGCTCAATCAACGAACTCCACGAAACCTTGTTCTTCCAACGATTACTGGAAACTGCCCCTGGACCGTTCGACTCGCCCGATGCAGGTCATCTACACGGAAACCTCGAAGAGCTGGGTCAACGTGCACGACGTGGTGCAGTTTCTCGAAATCACCGACAGCTCGGTCACCTTCCTCTGGGCCTCGGAGGAAACCGGCTTCCGCCATCTGTACTTGGTAACCTCTAGTCTTGCCACGAATGGCAGTAGCATAGGTAGTAGCAGCTCTAGGAACAATCACCCTGTCGACAATACCAATAGCAATCACCATCATCATCACATGGACACCAGCTCCGGAGAGGAACGGGTCAATAACCATCAGCATTATAATCACGCAAATCTGGATGGGTCCGGAAGTACGCTGGCACCTCGCGTTGTGAATAAGGTCAGTGTGGGTGGCAAATCAAGCATCGTCGAATGGTCTAACTTTTTGGATGGAATCATCTACAGGTGGCGCTGACCTCCGGCGAGTGGGAAGTACTCGGACGAAACGTTTGGTACGACAAGCAGAATCAGCTGGTTTACTTCATGGGTGTTCGGGAAACTCCACTGGAGAAACATCTCTACGCCGTCAGCCTGAAGAAACCCAATTTCCTGCGATTACTCACCGTTCCTGGATACTCGTTCACCGTGGAGTTCAATGATGTAAGTTTTGGTAGGTTGTATACCTAGGTTGTACACTGATTTGAAGAATATTAGTTTAGAATGATGTAGGTATGAGACCCCTGGCCAAGTTCGCAGGGGTTGACGGTATTAAAGTGAAGGAGTTTTATTTTGATTATTGTAATGTAGTTTTCTTTAGTGAAACATATCACCTTTTTAACACTTTAATGCGCCTCCAACGGTTCATCACGAACCGGCTGCTGCAGATGGAGTATGGCTGATCATATGCATCAGACATGCTCGATAAACAGGAGGAACCGACATGGCTCAGTAGAGTCTATTCCCAAGCAATAGTTCCAAATCGGTTGGATTTGAGAAGGTTTTGATGATCGTTACAAATCCTAATAAAAGTATTGTAGGATTTGTGACAGGTTTTGGAACCTTTTACAGCCAGCTGACTTCAAAATGTTTGGGCTCTATTTCCCACGTTTCTCGGTTGATTTTGATTAGTAATTCATTAATGTCATAGTCGCTTTTTCGAATTTTTAGAATGTTAGTTGGTCATATTTTCTTTAAAAAAAGCAATTAAAATCGACCGAAGAATTAATAGTGGGAAGGAGATTTGCAGCACTTAACACGTACGTCCCCAACCCCCATTTCGACAAAAATTTCAAAATTCAAATGGCTGGTTCTCAGTCATTTTTCAACGGATTTTAAAAATTTTTGCACCAATCGATCACAAATTCCTTCTAGTTTTCAGAACCGGAGTCCACTTTACGGAAGCGGTCATGGTTCCGGAATTATTCCGGGGAGTCGTGGGGTAACCTCCTTATCGCTCATGGTAGCCACATTGTAACGTTAGCTAAAACCTCACATGCAGCATATCAATCTTCATGATTTTGGATAACAGGAACTCTAGAAGGTATTTCGAGACTTTCTGGACGTATTGGCCACTATCGGAGATACTCCGGGAACTTGATGCCCCCAGGGAAGTGGTCAGTTCATGTTTTTTTCTGAACCCTGTCTTGCGACATATCATTCTTCATGATTTTGCAAAACAAAAACTCTAGAATGCATTTCGATACTTTTTGGACATATTGGCCACTATCGGAGATACTCCGGGAACTTGATGCCCCCAGGGAAGTGGTCAGTTCATGTTTTTTTCTGAACCCTGTATCGCGACATATCATTCTTCATGATTTTGCAAAACAAGAACTCTAGGATGCATTTCGAGACCTTCTGGACATATTGGCCACTATTGGAGATACTCCGGGAACCTGGTGTCCCCGGGGAAGTGGCCAGTTCGTGATTTTTTTTCTGAACCCTGTCTTGCGACATATCATTCTTCATGATTTTGCAAAACAAAAACTCTAGAATGCATTTCGATACTTTCTGGACATATTGGCCACTATCGGAGATACTCCGGGAACTTAGTGCCCCCAGGGAAGTGGCCAGTTCATGTTTTTTTCTGAATCCTGTCTTGCGACATATCATTCTTCATGATTTTGCAAAACAAAAACTCTAGAATGCATTTCGATACTTTCTGGACATATTGGCCACTATCGGAGATACTTCGGAAACTTGGTGCCCCCGGGGAAGTGGCCAGTTCATGTTTTTTTCTGAATCCTGTCTTGCGACATATCATTCTTCATGATTTTGCAAAACAAGAACTCTAGAATGTATTTAGAGACTTTCTGGACGTATTGGCCACTATCAGAGGGACTCCGGGGATCTGGTGCCCCCGGGGAAGAGGCCAGTTAATGTTTTTTTCTGAACCCTGTCTTGCAACATATTATTCTTCATGATTTTGCAAAACAAGAACTCTGGAAGGTATTGCGACACTTTCTGGACATATTGGCCACTATCGGAGGTATTCCGGGAACCTAGTGCCCCCGGAGAAGTGGCCAGTTCGTGTATTTTGTGTGTCGTGCCACAGAATTGACTTTTGCATATCTTGACCACAATCAAGGTATTCCACGATCCTGGTGCCCCCGGGGAAGTGGCCTGTTTATGATTATTTCTGAAGCCAGTCTGGCGACATATCAATAGAAGACATTTGGAGACTTTTTGGATATACTGGCCACCAGCAGAGGTACTCCGAGAACCTGGCTCCCCCGGGGAAACCGCCAGTTCGTGATTTTTTTTTTAGAACCCGGTCTTGCAACATTTCAATCTTCATAATTTGGCATAATAGGAACTCTAGAAGACATTTTGGAAATATTGGCCACTATCAGAGTTACTTCTGGAACTTGGTTGCCCGATGAAGTGGCCAATTTTTGATTCCATCTGAAACCTGTTTTGCGACATACATATCAATCTTCTTGATTTTGCAAAACAAGAACTGTAGGAAACTTTTGGAGACTTTTTGGATATACAGGCCACTATCAGAGGTGCTCAGAGAACCTGATTATTCCAAGGGAGCCACCATTTTGAAAACGGTCTTGCAACATTTCAATCGTCATAATATTGCAAAACAAGAACTCTAGAAGATATTTCAGGTATTTTTGTCATGTTAGCCACAATCAGAAGATACTTCGAGATACTTGTATGACCCCGGTTTTATGACATGTCAATTTTTATCATTTTGCAAAACAACAACTGTTTGGACATATTGACCGTGTTGTGCTGATAGATTCGAAGCTAACGTGCGAACACTTAAACGCATTGTTGACGTCAATGCGTTCGACGTGACATTTTGGACAAAAACTGACTGCTTTTTATTAACTGAACAACGTTACTTGTGTATGACTAGGTTGACATTTCTAGGCTACGCTTGAGAAAATGACATG